>NW_026907048.1:0-269010 GCF_033978795.1 Nerophis ophidion | reverse complement strand
ACACAAGTTAGTTTTTTT
Organism: Nerophis ophidion; assembly: GCF_033978795.1. Taxonomy (NCBI): domain Eukaryota; kingdom Metazoa; phylum Chordata; class Actinopteri; order Syngnathiformes; family Syngnathidae; genus Nerophis; species Nerophis ophidion. The sequence continues at coordinate 268,992 of NW_026907048.1, read as the reverse complement.
ATTCAATATAACAGTGTAACTGTCATACTAAATATGAAAGGTTTATAATCATAACTCCAAAACCAAATATGACATTTGTCTTAAAAAGCCTTTAATATTGAATTTATGTAAGTTTTTGCAGAATCAGGTATTTTGGAAAGAATCACAAATACAAATATTAGGTTTTACTGGCCTCATATTGGTCACACTCAAAATGACAGTTTTTGAAACATAACTCCAAAAATACACATGCAAAATGTCTAATAATGCCTGAAGAAATGCATCTTCGAGAGTTTCCCTGAAAAAAAAACATTTGGTAAGGTTTGCAAAAACAAAATTTCATTTGTTACTCAATTTGACAGTAATGTACTTAGAATCCTGAGATAATGCGAAAAAAGCAATAACAATGTATTCAAACATAATTCCTAATCCAAACGTGCAAAAATGTCTAAAAATGCCTGTGATTTTGAATACATGTGAGTTTTACTAGATACAGTTGTTTTTCAATGGTTTGCAAATACAAAAATGAGGTTTTACTCAATATAACTGTTTACTGTAAGACTCAATATGACAGTTATTTAAACATAACTCCTACACCACACATGAAAAATGGCTAATAATGCCTGAAATAATGCATCTTTGGGAGTTTTACTCGAAACATATGCTTTTTTAAATCTTGCAAATGCAAAAAGTTGTTTTTTACTCAATATGACTATAATAGTCTTAGAATTCTGAGATAATGCGAAAAAAGCAATAAAAATGTATTCAAACATAACTTCTAAACAACAGATGCAAAATGGCTAATAATGCCTAGAGATATGTTTTTTTTTTAGTTGTACTAGAAAAATGATCTTTTGTAAGTTTTGAAAAGACACAAGTTAGTTTTTTTATTCAATTTAACAGTGTAACTGTCATCCTAAAATTGAAAGGTTTATAATCATAACTCCAAAACCAAATATGAAATTTGTCTTAAAAAGCCTTTAATATTGAATTTATGTGAGTTTTAGCAGAATAAGGTATTTTGGAAAGAATCACAAATACAAATATTAGATTTTAATGGCCTCATATTGGTCACACTCAAAAAGGCAGTTTTTGAAACATAACTCCAAAAATACACATGCAACATGTCTAATAATGCCTGAAGAAATGCATCTTCGAGAGTTTTCCTGAAAAAAAAACATTTGGTAAGGTTTGCAAAAACAAAATTTGATTTGTTACTCAATTTGACAGTAATGTACTTAGAATCCTGAGATAATGCGAAAAAAGCAATACAAATGTATTCAAACATAATTCCTAATCCAAACGTGCAAAATGTCTGAAAATGCCTGTGATATTGAATACATGTGAGTTTTACTAGATACCGTTGTTTTTCAATGGTTTGCAAATACAAAAATTAGGTTTTACTCAATATGACTGTATACTGTAACACTCAATATGACAGTTATTTAAACATAACTCCTACACCACACATGAAAAATAGCTAATAATGCCTGAAATAATGCATCTTTGGGAGTTTTACTCGAAACAAATGCTTTTTTAAATCTTGCAAATGCAAAAAGTAGTTTTTTACTCAATATGACTATAATAGTCTTAGAATCCTGAGATAATGCGAAAAAAGCAATAAAAATGTATTCAAACATAGCTTCTAAACAACACATGCAAAATGGCTAATAATGCCTAGAGATATGTTTTTTTGTTAGTTGTACTAGAAAAATGATCTTTTGTAAGGTTTGCAAAGACACAAGTTAGTTTTTTTATTCAATTTAACAGTGTTACTGTCATCCTAAATATGAAAGGTTTATAATCATAACTCCAAAACCAAATATGAAATTTGTCTTAAAAAGCCTTTAATATTGAATTTATGTGAGTTTTAGCAGAATAAGGTATTTTGGAAAGAATCACAAATACAAATATTAGATTTTACTGGCCTCATTATGGTCACACTCAAAATGACAGTTTTTGAAACATAACTCCAAAAATACACATGCAAAATGTCTAATAATGCCTGAAGAAATGCATCTTCGAGAGTTTTCGTGAAAAAAAAACATTTGGTAAGGTTTGCAAAAACAAAATTTGATTTGTTACTCAATTTGACAGTAATGTACTTAGAATCCTGAGATAATGCGAAAAAAGCAATAAAAATGAATTCAAACATAATTCCTAATCTAAACGTGCAAAATGTCTAAAAATGCCTGTGATATTGAATACATGTGAGTTTTACTAGATACAGTTGTTTTTCAATGGTTTGCAAATACAAAAATGAGGTTTTACTCAATATGACTGTATACTGTAACACTCAATATGACAGTTATTTAAACAGAACTCCTACACCACACATGAAAAATGGCTAATAATGCCTGAAATAATGCATCTTTGGGAGTTTTACTCGAAACATAAGCTTTTTTAAATCTTGCAAATGCAAAAAGTAGCTTTTTACTCAATATGACTATAATAGTCTTAGAATCCTGAGATAATGCGAAAAAAGCAATAAAAATGTATTCAAACATAACTTCTAAAAAACACATGCAAAATGGCTAATAATACCTAGGGATATGTTTTTTTGTTAGTTGTACTAGAAAAATGATCTTTTGTAAGGTTTGCAAAGACACAAGTTAGTTTTTTTTATTCAATATAACTGTGTAACTGTCATACTAAATATGAAAGGTTTATAATCATAACTCCAAAACCAAATATGACATTTGTCTTAAAAAGCCTTTTAATATTGAATTTATGTAAGTTTTAGCAGACTCAGGTATTTTGGAAAGAATCACAAATACAAATATTAGGTTTTACTGGCCTCATATTGGTCACACTCAAAATGACAGTTTTTGAAACATAACTCCAAAAATACACATGCAAAATGTCTAATAATGCCTGAAGAAATATATCTTCGAGAGTTTTCCTGAAAAAAAAACATTTGGTAAGGTTTGCAAAAACAAAATTTGATTTGTTACTCAATTTGACAGTAATGTACTTAGAATCCTGAGATAATGCGAAAAAAGCAATACAAATGTATTCAAACATAATTCCTAATCCAAACGTGCAAAATGTCTAAAAATGCCTGTGATATTGAATACATGTGAGTTTTACTAGATACAGTTGTTTTTCAATGGTTTGCAAATACAAAAATGAGGTTTTACTCAATATGACTGTATACTGTAACACTCGATATGACAGTTATTTAAACATAACTCCTACACCACACATGAAAAATGGCTAATAATGCCTGAAATAATGCATCTTTGGGAGTTTTACTCGAAACAAATGCTTTTTTAAATCTTGCAAATGCAAAAAGTAGTTTTTTACTCAATATGACTATAATAGTCTTAGAATCCTGAGATAATGCGAAAAAAGCAATAAAAATGTATTCAAACATAACTTCTAAACAACAAATGCAAAATGGCTAATAATGCCTACAGATATGTATTTTGGTTAGTTGTACTAGAAAAGTGATCTTTTGTAAGGTTTGCAAAGACACGTTAGTTTTTTTTTTCAATATAACAATGTAACTGTCATACTAAATATGAAAGGTTTATAATCATATCTCCAAAACCAAATAAGACATTTGTCTTAAAAAGCCTTTAATATTGAATTTATGTAAGTTTTAGCAGAATCAGGTATTTTGGAAACAATCAAAAATACAAATATTAGATTTTACTGAACTCATATTGGTCACACTCAAAATGACAGTTTTTGAAACATAACTCCAAAAATACACATACAAAATGTCTAATAATGCCTGAAGAAATGCATCTTCGAGAGTTTCCCTGAAAAAAAAACATTTGGTAAGGTTTGCAAAAACAAAATTTCATTTGTTACTCAATTTGACAGCAATGTACTTAGAATCCTGAGATATTGCGAATATAGCAATAAAAATGAATTCAAACATAATTCCTAATCCAAACGTGCAAAATGTCCAAAAATGCCTGTGATATTGAATACATGTGAGTTTTACTAGATACAGTTGTTTTTCAATGGTTTGCAAATACAAAAATGAGGTTTTACTCAATATGACTGTATACTGTAACACTCAATATGACAGTTATTTAAAAATAACTCCTACACCACACATGAAAAATGGCTAATAATGCTGAAATAATGCATCTTTGGGAGTTTTACTCGAAACATATGCTTTTTTAAAATCTTGCAAATGCAAAAAGTAGTTTTTTACTCAATATGACTATAATAGTCTTAGAATCCTGAGATAATGCGAAAAAAGCAATAAAAATGTATTCAAACATAACTTCTAAACAACACATGCAAAATGGCTAATAATGCCTAGGGATATGTATTTTTGTTAGTTGTACTAGAAAAATGATCTTTTGTAAGGTTTGCAAAGACACAAGTTAGTTTTTTTATTCAATATAACAGTGTAACTGTCATACTAAATATGAAAGGTTTATAATCATAACTCCAAAACCAAATATGAAATCTGTCTTAAAAAGCCTTTAATATTGAATTTATGTAAGTTTTAGCAGAATAAGGTATTTTGGAAAGAATCACAAATACAAATATTAGATTTTACTGGTCTCATATCGGTCACACTCAAAATGACAGTTTTTGAAACATAACTCCAAAAATACACATGCAAAATGTCTAATAATGCCTGAAGAAATGCATCTTCGAGAGTTTTCCTGAAAAAAAAGCATTTGGTAAGGTTTGCAAAAACAAAATTTGATTTGTTACTCAATTTGACAGTAATGTACTTAGAATCCTGAGATAATGCGAAAAAAGCAATAAAAATGTATTCAAACATAATTCCTAATCCAAACGTGCAAAATGTCTGAACATGCCTGTGATATTGAATACATGTGAGTTTTACTAGATACCGTTGTTTTTCAATGGTTTGCAAATACAAAAATTTGGTTTTACTCAATATGACTGTATACTGTAACACTCAATATGACAGTTATTTAAACATAACTCCTACACCACACATGAAAAATGGCTAATAATGCCTGAAATAATGCATCTTTGGGAGTTTTACTCGAAACATAAGCTTTTTCAAATCTTGCAAATGCAAAAAGTAGTTTTTTACTCATATGACTATAATAGTCTTAGAATCCTGAGATAATGCGAAAAAAGCAATAAAAATGTATTCAAACATAACTTCTAAACAACACATGCAAAATGGCTAATAATACCTAGGGATATGTTTTTTTGTTAGTTGTACTAGAAAATGATCTTTTGTAAGGTTTGCAAAGACACAAGTTAGTTTTTTTTATTCAATATAACTGTGTAACTGTCATACTAAATATGAAAGGTTTATAATCATAACTCCAAAACCAAATATGACATTTGTCTTAAAAAGCCTTTAATATTGAATTTATGTAAATATTAGCAGAATCAGGTATTTTGGAAGGAATCACAAATACAAATATTAGATTTTACTGGCCTCATATTGGTCACACTCAAAATGACAGTTTTTGAAACATAACTCCAAAAATACACATGCAAAATGTCTAATAATGCCTGAAGAAATGCATCTTCGAGAGTTTTCCTGAAAAAAAACATTTGGTAAGGTTTGCAAAAACAAAATTTGATTTGTTACTCAATTTGACAGTAATGTACTTAGAATCCTGAGGTAATGCGAAAAAAGCAATACAAATGTATTCAAACATAATTCCTAATCCAAACGTGCAAACTGTCTAAAAATGCCTGTGATATTGAATACATGTGAGTTTTACTAGATACAGTTGTTTTTCAATGGTTTGCAAATACAAAAATGAGGTTTTACTCGATATGACTGTATACTGTAACACTCAATATGACAGTTATTTAAACATAACTCATACACCACACATGAAAAATGGCTAATAATGCCTGAAATAATGCATCTTTGGGAGTTTTACTCGAAACAAATGCTTTTTTAAATCTTGCAAATGCAAAAAGTAGTTTTTTACTCAATATGACTATAATAGTCTTAGAATCCTGAGATAATGCGAAAAAAGCAATAAAAAGGTATTCAAACATAACTTCTAAACAACACATGCAAAATGGCTAATAATGCCTAGAGATATGTTTTTTTGTTAGTTGTACTAGAAAAATGATCTTTTGTAAGGTTTGCAAGGACACAAGTTAGTTTGTTTATTCAATTTAACAGTGTAACTGTCATCCTAAATATGAAAGGTTTATAATCATAACTCCAAAACCAAATATGAAATTTGTCTTAAAAAGCCTTTAATATTGAATTTATGTGAGTTTTAGCAGAATAAGGTATTTTGGAAAGAATCACAAATACAAATATTAGATTTTACTGGCCTCATATTGGTCACACTCAAAATGACAGTTTTTGAAACATAACTCCAAAAATACACATGCAAAATGTCTAATAATGCCTGAATAAATGCATCTTCGAGAGTTTTCCAGAAAAAAAAAAATTGGTAAGGTTTGCAAAAACAAATTTTGATTTGTTACTCAATTTGACAGTACTATACTTAGAATCCTGAGATAATGCGAAAAAAGCAATAAAAATGTATTCAAACATAATTCCTAATCCAAACGTGCAAAATGTCTAAAAATGCCTGTGATATTGAATACATGTGAGTTTTACTAGATACAGTTGTTTTTCAATGGTTTGCAAATACAAAAATGAGGTTTTACTCAATATGACTGTATACTGTAAGACTCAATATGACAGTTATTTAAACATAACTCCTACACCACACATGAAAAATGGCTAATAATGCCTGAAATAATGCATCTTTGGGAGTTTTACTCGAAACATATGCTTTTTTAAATCTTGCAAATGCAAAAAGTAGTTTTTTACTCAATATGACTATAATAGTCTTAGAATCCTGAGATAATGCGAAAAAAGCAATAAAAATGTATTCAAACATAACTTCTAAACAACAAATGCAAAATGGCTAATAATGCCTAGAGATATGTATTTTGGTTAGTTGTACTAGAAAAATGATCTTTTGTAAGGTTTGCAAAGACACAAGTTAGTTTTTTTTTTCAATATAACAATGTAACTTTCATACTAAATATGAAAGGTTTCTAATCATAACTCCAAAACCAAATATGACATTTGTCTTAAAAAGCCTTTAATATTGAATTTATGTAAGTTTTAGCAGAATCAGGTATTTTGGAAACAATCACAAATACAAATATTAGATTTTACTGGCCTCATATTGGTCACACTCAAAATGACAGTTTTTGAAACATAACTCCAAAACTACACATGCAAAATGTCTAATAATGCCTGAAGAAATGCATCTTCGAGAGTTTTCCTGAAAAAAAAAATATTTGGTAAGGTTTGCAAAAACAAAATTTGATTTGTTACTCAATTTGACAGTAATGTACTTAGAATCCTGAGATAATGCGAAAAAAGCAATAAAAATGTATTCAAACATAATTCCTAATCCAAACGTGCAAAATTTCTAAAAATGCCTGTGATATTGAATACATGTGAGTTTTACTAGATACAGTTGTTTTTCAATGGTTTGCAAATACCAAAATGAGGTTTTACTCGATATGACTGTATACTGTAACACTCAATATGACAGTTATTTAAACATAACTCATACACCACACATGAAAAATGGCTAATAATGCCTGAAATAATGCATCTTTGGGAGTTTTACTCGAAAAAAATGCTTTTTTAAATCTTGCAAATGCAAAAAGTAGGTTTTTACTCAATATGACTATAATAGTCTTAGAATCCTGAGATAATGCGAAAAAAGCAATAAAAATGTATTCAAACATAACTTCTAAACAACACATGCAAAATGGCTAATAATGCATAGAGATATGTTTTTTTGTTAGTTGTACTAGAAAAATGATCTTTTGTAAGGTTTGCAAAGACACAAGTTAGTTTTTTTATTCAATTTAACAGTGTAACTGTCATCCTAAATATGAAAGGTTTATAATCATAACTTCAAAACCAAATATGAAATTTGTCTTAAAAAGCCTTTAATATTGAATTTATGTGAGTTTTAGCAGAATAAGATATTTTGGAAAGAATCACAAATACAAATATTAGATTTTACTGGCCTCATATTGGTCACACTCAAAATGACAGTTTTTGAAACATAACTCCAAAAATACACATGCAAAATGTCTAATAATGCCTGAAGAAATGCATCTTCGAGTTTTCCAGAAAAAAAAAAATTGGTAAGGTTTGCAAAAACAAAATTTGATTTGTTACTCAATTTGACAGTAATGTACTTAGAATCCTGATATAATGCGAAAAAAGCAATAAAAATGTATTCAAACATAATTCCTAATCCAAACGTGCAAAATGTCTAAAAATGCCTGTGATATTGAATACATGTGAGTTTTACTAGATACAGTTGTTTTTCAATGGTTTGCAAATACAAAAATGAGGTTTTACTCAATATGACTGTATACTGTAAGACTCAATATGACAGTTATTTAAACATAACTCCTACACCACACATGAAAAATGGCTAATAATGCCTGAAATAATGCATCTTTGGGAGTTTTACTCGAAACATATGCTTTTTTAAATCTTGCAAATGCAAAAAGTAGTTTTTTACTCAATATGACTATAATAGTCTTAGAATCCTGAGATAATGCGAAAAAAGCAATAAAAATGTATTCAAACATAACTTCTAAACAACAAATGCAAAATGGCTAATAATGCCTAGAGATATGTATTTTGGTTAGTTGTACTAGAAAAATGATCTTTTGTAAGGTTTGCAAAGACACAAGTTAGTTTTTTTTTTCAATATAACAATGTAACTTTCATACTAAATATGAAAGGTTTCTAATCATAACTCCAAAACCAAATATGACATTTGTCTTAAAAAGCCTTTAATATTGAATTTATGTAAGTTTTAGCAGAATCAGGTATTTTGGAAACAATCACAAATACAAATATTAGATTTTACTGGCCTCATATTGGTCACACTCAAAATGACAGTTTTTGAAACATAACTCCAAAAATACACATGCAAAATGTCTAATAATGCCTGAAGAAATGCATCTTCTAGAGTTTTCCTGAAAAAAAAACATTTGGTAAGGTTTGCAAAAACAAAATTTGATTTGTTACTCAATTTGACAGTAATGTACTTAGAATCCTGAGGTAAAGCGAAAAAAGCAATACAAATGTATTCAAACATAATTCCTAATCCAAACGTGCAAAATGTCTAAAAATGCCTGTGATATTGAATACATGTGAGTTTTACTAGATACAGTTGTTTTTCAATGGTTTGCAAATACAAAAATGAGGTTTTACTCGATATGACTGTATACTGTAACACTCAATATGACAGTTATTTAAACATAACTCATACACCACACATGAAAAATGGCTAATAATGCCTGAAATAATGCTTCTTTGGGAGTTTTACTCGAAACAAATGGTTTTTTAAATCTTGCAAATGCAAAAAGTAGTTTTTTACTCAATATGACTATAATAGTCTTAGAATCCTGAGATAATGCGAAAAAAGCAATAAAAATGTATTCAAACATAACTTCTAAACAACACATGCAAAATGGCTAATAATGCCTAGAGATATGTTTTTTTGTTAGTTGTACTAGAAAAAATATCTTTTGTAAGGTTTGCAAAGACACAAGTTAGTTTTTTTATTCAATTTAACAGTGTAACTGTCATCCTAAATATGAAAGGTTTATAATCATAACTCCAAAACCAAATATGAAATTTGTCTTAAAAAGCCTTTAATATTGAATTTATGTGAGTTTTAGCAGAATAAGGTATTTTGGAAAGAATCACAAATACAAATATAAAATTTTACTGGCCTCATATTGGTCACACTCAAAATGACAGTTTTTGAAACATAACTCCAAAAATACACATGCAAAATGTCTAATAATGCCTGAAGAAATGCATCTTCGAGAGTTTTCCAGAAAAAAAAATTTGGTAAGGTTTGCAAAAACAAAATTTGATTTCTTACTGGATTTGACAGTACTATACTTAGAATCCTGAGATAATGCGAAAAAAGCAATAAAAATGTATTCAAACATAATTCCTAATCCAAACGTGCAAAATGTCTAAAAATGCCTGTGATATTGAATACATGTGAGTTTTACTAGATACAGTTGTTTTTCAATGGTTTGCAAATACAAAAATGAGGTTTTACTCAATATGACTGTATACTGTAACACTCAATATGACAGTTATTTAAACATAACTCCTACACCACACATGAAAAATGGCTAATAATGCCTGAAATAATGCATCTTTGGGAGTTTTACTCGAAACATATGCTTTTTTAAATCTTGCAAATGCAAAAAGTAGTTTTTTTACTCAATATGACTATAATAGTCTTAGAATCCTGAGATAATGCGAAAAAAGCAATAAAAATATATTCAAACATAACTTCTAAAGAACAAATGCAAAATGGCTAATAATGCCTAGAGATATGTATTTTGGTTAGTTGTACTAGAAAAATGATCTTTTGTAAGGTTTGCAAAGACACAAGTTAGTTTTTTTTTTTCAATATAACAATGTAACTTTCATACTAAATATGAAAGGTTTCTAATCATAACTCCAAAACCAAATATGACATTTGTCTTAAAAAGCCTTTAATATTGAATTTATGTAAGTTTTAGCAGAATCAGGTATTTTGGAAACAATCACAAATACAAATATTAGATTTTACTGGCCTCATATTGGTCACACTCAAAATGACAGTTTTTGAAACATAACTCCAAAAATACACATGCAAAATGTCTAATAATGCCTGAAGAAATGCATCTTCGAGAGTTTTCCTGAAAAAAAAAACATTTGGTAAGGTTTGCAAAAACAAAATTTGATTTGTTACTCAATTTGACAGTAATGTACTTAGAATCCTGAGATAGTGCGAAAAAAGCAATAAAAATGTATTCAAACATAATTCCTAATCCAAACGTGCAAAATGTCTAAAAATGCCTGTGATATTGAATACATGTGAGTTTTACTAGATACAGTTGTTTTTCTATGGTTTGCAAATACAAAAATGAGGTTTTACTCAATATGACTGTATACTGTAACACTCAATAAAACAGTTATTTAAACATAACTCCTACACCACACATGAAAAATGGCTAATAATGCCTGAAATAATGCATTTTTGGGAGTTTTACACGAAACATATGCTTTTTTAAATCATGCAAATGCAAAAAGTAGTTTATTACTCAATATGACCATAATAGTCTTAGAATCCTGAGATAATGCGAACAAAGCAATAAAAATGTATTCAAACATAACTTTTAAACAACACATGCAAAATGGCTAGTAATGCCTAGAGATATGTATTTTTGTTAGTTGTACTACAAAAATGATCTTTTGTAAGGTTTGCAAAGACACAAGTTATTTTTTTTATTCAATATAACAGTGTAACTGTCATACTAAATATGAAAGCTTTATAATCATAACTCCAAAACCAAATATAACAATTGTCTTAAAAAGCCTTTAATATTGAAATTATGTAAGTTTTTGCAGAATCAGGTATTTTGGAAAGAATCACAAATACAAATATTAGGTTTTACTGGCATCATATTGGTCACACTCAAAATGACAGTTTTTGAAACATAACTCCAAAAATACACATGCAAAATGTCTAATAATGCCTGAATAAATATATCTTCGAGAGTTTTCCTGAAAAAAAAAATATTTGGTAAGGTTTGCAAAAACAAAATTTGATTTGTTACTCAATTTGACAGTAATGTACTTAGAATCCTGAGATAATGCGAAAAAAGCAATACAAATGTATTCAAACATAATTCCTAATCCAAACGTGCAAAATGTCTAAAAATGCCTGTGATATTGAATACATGTGAGTTTTACTAGATACAGTTGTTTTTCAATGGTTTGCAAATACAAAAATGAGGTTTTACTCAATATAACTGTATACTGTAACACTCAATATGACAGTTATTTAAACATAACTCCTACACCACACTTGAAAAATGGCTAATAATGCCTGAAATAATGCATCTTTGGGAGTTTTACTCGAAACATATGCTTTTTTAAATCTTGCAAATGCAAAAAGTAGTTTTTTACTCAAAATGACTATAATAGTCTTAGAATCCTGAGATAATGCGAAAAAAGCAATAAAAATGTATTCAAACATAACTTCTAAACAACACATGCAAAATGGCTAATAATGCCTAGAGATATGTTTTTTGTTAGTTGTACTAGAAAAATGATCTTTTGTAAGGTTTGCAAAGACACAAGTTAGTTGTTTTATTCAATTTAACAGTGTAACTGTCATCCTAAATATGAAAGGTTTATAATCATAACTCCAAAACCAAATATGAAATTTGTCTTAAAAAGCCTTTAATATTGAATTTATCTGAGTTTTAGCAGAATAAGGTATTTTGGAAAGAATCACAAATACAAATATTAGATTTTACTGGCCTCATATTGGTCACACTCAAAATGACAGTTTTTGAAACATAACTCCAAAAATACACATGCAAAATGTCTAATAATGCCTGAAGAAATGCATCTTCTAGAGTTTTCCTGAAAAAAAAACATTTGGTAAGGTTTGCAAAAACAAAATTTTATTTGTTACTCAATTTGACAGTAATGTACTTAGAATCCTGAGGTAATGCGAAAAAAGCAATACAAATGTATTCAAACATAATTCCTAATCCAAACGTGCAAAATGTCTAAAAATGCCTGTGATATTGAATACATGTGAGTTTTACTAGATACAGTTGTTTTTCAATGGTTTGCAAATACAAAAATGAGGTTTTACTCAATATAACTGTATACTGTAACACTCAATATGACAGTTATTTAAACATAACTCCTACACCACACTTGAAAAATGGCTAATAATGCCTGAAATAATGCATCTTTGGGAGTTTTACTCGAAACAAATGCTTTTTTAAATCTTGCAAATGCAAAAAGTAGTTTTTTACTCAATATGACTATAATAGTCTTAGAATCCTGAGATAATGCGAAAAAAGCAATAAAAATGTATTCAAACATAACTTCTAAACAACACATGCAAAATGGCTAATAATGCCTAGAGATATGTTTTTTTGTTAGTTGTACTAGAAAAAATATCTTTTGTAAGGTTTGCAAAGACACAAGTTAGTTGTTTTATTCAATTTAACAGTGTAACTGTCATCCTAAATATGAAAGGTTTATAATCATAACTCCAAAACCAAATATGAAATTTGTCTTAAAAAGCCTTTAATATTGAATTTATCTGAGTTTTAGCAGAATAAGGTATTTTGGAAAGAATCACAAATACAAATATTAGATTTTACTGGCCTCATATTGGTCACACTCAAAATGACAGTTTTTGAAACATAACTCCAAAAATACACATGCAAAATGTCTAATAATGCCTGAAGAAATGCATCTTCGAGAGTTTTCCAGAAAAAAAAAATTGGTAAGGTTTGCAAAAACAAAATTTGATTTGTTACTCAATTTGACAGTACTATACTTAGAATCCTGAGATAATGCGAAAAAAGCAATAAAAATGTATTCAAACATAATTCCTAATCCAAACGTGCAAAATGTCTAAAAATGCCTGTGATATTGAATACATGTGAGTTTTACTAGATACAGTTGTTTTTCAATGGTTTGCAAATACAAAAATGAGGTTTTACTCAATATGACTGTATACTGTAACACTCAATATGACAGTTATTTAAACATAACTCCTACACCACACATGAAAAATGGCTAATAATGCCTGAAATAATGCATCTTTGGGAGTTTTACTCGAAATATATGCTTTTTTAAATCTTGCAAATGCAAAAAGTAGTTTTTTACTCAATATGACTATAATAGTCTTAGAATCCTGAGATAATGCGAAAAAAGCAATAAAAATGTATTCAAACATAACTTCTAAAGAACAAATGCAAAATGGCTAATAATGCCTAGAGATATGTATTTTGGTTAGTTGTACTAGAAAAATGATCTTTTGTAAGGTTTGCAAAGACACAAGTTAGTTTTTTTTTTCAATATAACAATGTAACTGTCATACTAAATATGAAAGGATTCTAATCATAACTCCAAAACCAAATATGACATTTGTCTTAAAAAGCCTTTAATATTGAATTTATGTAAGTTTTAGCAGAATCAGGTATTTTGGAAACAATCACAAATACAAATATTAGATTTTACTGGCCTCATATTGGTCACACTCAAAATGACAGTTTTTGAAACATAACTCCAAAAATACGCATGCAAAATGTCTAATAATGCCTGAAGAAATGCATCTTCGAGAGTTTTCCTGAAAAAAAAAACATTTGGTAAGGTTTGCAAAAACAAAATTTGATTTGTTACTCAATTTGACAGTAATGTACTTAGAATCCTGAGATAGTGCGAAAAAAGCAATAAAAATGTATTCAAACATAATTCCTAATCCAAACGTGCAAAATGTCTAAAAATGCCTGTGATATTGAATACATGTGAGTTTTACTAGATACAGTTGTTTTTCTATGGTTTGCAAATACAAAAATGAGGTTTTACTCAATATGACTGTATACTGTAACACTCAATAAAACAGTTATTTAAACATAACTCCTACACCACACATGAAAAATGGCTAATAATGCCTGAAATAATGCATCTTTGGGAGTTTTACTCGAAACATATGCTTTTTTAAATCATGCAAATGCAAAAAGTAGTTTATTACTCAATATGACCATAATAGTCTTAGAATCCTGAGATAATGCGAAAAAAGCAATAAAAATGTATTCAAACATAACTTTTAAACAACACATGCAAAATGGCTAATAATGCCTAGAGATATGTATTTTTGTTAGTTGTACTAGAAAAATGATCTTTTGTAAGGTTTGCAAAGACACAAGTTAGTTTTTTTTATTCAATATAACAGTGTAACTGTCATACTAAATATGAAAGGTTTATAATCATGACTCCAAAACCAAATATGACATTTGTCTTAAAAAGCCTTTAATATTGAATTTATGTAAGTTTTTTCAGAATCAGGTATTTTGGAAAGAATCACAAATACAAATATTAGGTTTTACTGGCCTCATATTGGTCACACTCAAAATGACAGTTTTTGAAACATAACTCCAAAAATACACATGCAAAATGTCTAATAATGCCTGAAGAAATATATCTTCGAGAGTTTTCCTGAAAAAAAAAAACATCTGGTAAGGTTTGCAAAAACAAAATTTGATTTGTTACTCAATTTGACAGTAATGTACTTAGAATCCTGAGGTAATGCGAAAAAAGCAATACAAATGTATTCAAACATAATTCCTAATCCAAACGTGCAAAATGTCTAAAAATGCCTGTGATATTGAATACATGTGAGTTTTACTAGATACAGTTGTTTTTCAATAGTTTGCAAATACAAAAATGAGGTTTTACTCAATATGACTGTATACTGTAACACTCAATATGACAGTTATTTAAACATAACTCCTACACCACACATTAAAAATGGCTAATAATGCCTGAAATAATATATCTTTGGGAGTTTTACTCGAAACAAATGCCTTTTTAAATCTTGCAAATGCAAAAAGTAGTTTTTTACTCAATATGACTATAATAGTCTTAGAATCCTGAGATAATGCGAAAAAAGCAATGAAAATGTATTCAAACATAACTTCTAAACAACACATGCAAAATGGCTAATAATGCCTAGAGATATGTTTTTTTGTTAGTTGTACTAGAAAAATGATCTTTTGTAAGGTTTGCAAAGACACAAGTTAGTTTTTTTATTCAATTTAACAGTGTAACTGTCATCCTAAATATGAAAGGTTTATAATCATAACTCCAAAACCAAATATGAAATTTGTCTTAAAAAGCCTTTAATATTGAATTTATGTGAGTTTTAGCAGAATAAGGTATTTTGGAAAGAATCACAAATACAAATATTAGATTTTACTGGCCTCATATTGGTCACACTCAAAATGACAGTTTTTGAAACATAACTCCAAAAATACACATGCAAAATGTCTAATAATGCCTGAAGAAATGCATCTTCGAGAGTTTTCCTGAAAAAAAAACATTTGGTAAGGTTTGCAAAAACAAAATTTGATTTGTTACTCAATTTGACAGTAATGTACTTAGAATCCTGAGATAATGCGAAAAAAGCAATAAAAATGTATTCAAACATAATTCCTAATCCAAACGTGCAAAATGTCTAAAAATGCCTGTGATATTGAATACATGTGAGTTTTACTAGATACAGTTGTTTTTCAATGGTTTGCAAATACAAAAATGAGGTTTTACTCAATATGACTGTATAATGTAACACTCAATATGACAGTTATTTAAACATAACTCCTACACCACACATGAAAAATGGCTAATAATGCCTGAAATAATGCATCTTTGGGAGATTTACTCGAAACAAATGCTTTTTTAAATCTTGCAAATGCAAAAAGTAGTTTTTTACTCAATATGACTATAATAGTTTTAGAATCCTGAGATAATGCGAAAAAAGCAATAAAAATGTATTCAAACATAACTTCTAAACAACACATGCAAAATGGCTAATAATGCCTAGAGATATGTTTTTTTGTTAGTTGTACTAGAAAAATGATCTTTTGTAAGGTTTGCAAAGACACAAGTTAGTTTTTTTATTCAATATAACAGTGTAACTGTCATACTAAATATGAAAGGTTTATAATCATAACTCCAAAACCAAATATGAAATTTGTCTTAAAAAGCCTTTAATATTGAATTTATGTAAGTTTTTGCAGAATCAGGTATTTTGGAAAGAATCACAAATACAAATATTAGGTTTTACTGGCCTCATATTGGTCACACTCAAAATGTCATTTTTTGAAACATAACTCCAAAAATACACATGCAAAATGTCTAATAATGCCTGAAGAAATATATCTTCGAGAGTTTTCCTGAAAAAAAAAACATTTGGTAAGGTTTGCAAAAACAAAATTTGATTTGTTACTCAATTTGACAGTAATGTACTTAGAATCCTGAGATAATGCGAAAAAAGCAATAAAAATGTATTCAAACATAATTCCTAATCCAAACGTGCAAAATGTCTAAAAATGCCTGTGATATTGTATACATGTGAGTTTTACTAGATACGGTTGTTTTTCAATGGTTTGCAAATACAAAAATGAGGTTTTACTCAATATGACTGTATACTGTAACACTCAATATGACAGTTATTTAAACATAACTCCTACACCACACATGAAAAATGGCTAATAATGCCTGAAATAATGCATCTTTGGGAGTTTTACTCGAAACAAATGCTTTTTTAAATCTTGCAAATTCAAAAAGTAGTTTTTTACTCAATATGACTATAATAGTCTTAGAATCCTGAGATAATGCGAAAAAAGCAATACAAATGTATTCAAACATAACTTCTAAACAACACATGCAAAATGGCTAATAATGCCTAGAGATATGTTTTTTTGTTAGTTGTACTAGAAAAATGATCTTTTGTAAGGTTTGCAAAGACACAAGTTAGTTTTTTTATTCAATATAACAGTGTAACTGTCATACTAAATATGAAAGGTTTATAATCATAACTCCAAAACCAAATATGACATTTGTCTTAAAAAGCCTTTAACATTGAATTTATGTAAGTTTTTGCAGAATCAGGTATTTTGGAAAGAATCACAAATACAAATATTAAGTTTTACTGGCCTCATATTGGTCACACTCAGAATGACAGTTTTTGAAACATAACTCCAAAAATACACATGCAAAATGTCTAATAATGCCTGAAGAAATATATCTTCGAGAGTTTTCCTGAAAAAAAAAACATTTGGTAAGGTTTGCAAAAACAAAATTTGATTTGTTACTCAATTTGACAGTAATGTACTTAGAATCCTGAGATAATGCGAAAAAAGCAATACAAATGTATTCAAACATAATTCCTAATCCAAACGTGCAAAATGTCTAAAAATGCCTGTGATATTGAATACATGTGAGTTTTACTAGATACGGTTGTTTTTCAATGGTTTGCAAATACAAAAATGAGGTTTTACTCAATATGACTGTATACTGTAACACTCAATATGACAGTTATTTAAACATAACTCCTACACCACACATGAAAAATGGCTAATAATGCCTGAAATAATGCATCTTTGGGAGATTTACTCGAAAACAAATGCTTTTTTAAATCTTGCAAATGCAAAAAGTAGTTTTTTACTCAATATGACTATAATAGTCTTAGAATCCTGAGATAATGCGAAAAAAGCAATAAAAATGTATTCAAACATAACTTCTAAAGAACAAATGCAAAATGGCTAATAATGCCTAGAGATATGTATTTTGGTTAGTTGTACTAGAAAAATGATCTTTTGTAAGGTTTGCAAAGACACAAGTTAGTTTTTTTTTTCAATATAACAATGTAACTTTCATACTAAATATGAAAGGTTTCTAATCATAACTCCAAAACCAAATATGACATTTGTCTTAAAAAGCCTTTAATATTGAATTTATGTAAGTTTTAGCAGAATCAGGTATTTTGGAAACAATCACAAATACAAATATTAGATTTTACTGGCCTCATATTGGTCACACTCAAAATGACAGTTTTTGAAACATAACTCCAAAAATACACATGCAAAATGTCTAATAATGCCTGAAGAAATGCATCTTCGAGAGTTTTCCTGAAAAAAAAAACATTTGGTAAGGTTTGCAAAAACAAAATTTGATTTGTTACTCAATTTGACAGTAATGTACTTAGAATCCTGAGATAGTGCGAAAAAATTAATAAAAATGTATTCAAACATAATTCCTAATCCAAACGTGCAAAATGTCTAAAAATGCCTGTGATATTGAATACATGTGAGTTTTACTAGATACAGTTGTTTTTCTATGGTTTGCAAATACAAAAATGAGGTTTTACTCAATATGACTGTATACTGTAACACTCAATAAAACAGTTATTTAAACATAACTCCTACACCACACATGAAAAATGGCTAATAATGCCTGAAATAATGCATCTTTGGGAGTTTTACTCGAAACATATGCTTTTTTAAATCATGCAAATGCAAAAAGTAGTTTATTACTCAATATGACCATAATAGTCTTAGAATCCTGAGATAATGCGAAAAAAGCAATAAAAATGTATTCAAACATAACTTTTAAACAACACATGCAAAATGGCTAATAATGCCTAGAGATATGTATTTTTGTTAGTTGTACTAGAAAAATGATCTTTTGTAAGGTTTGCAAAGACACAAGTTAGTTTTTTTTATTCAATATAACAGTGTAACTGTCATACTAAATATGAAAGGTTTATAATCATGACTCCAAAACCAAATATGACATTTGTCTTAAAAAGCCTTTAATATTGAATTTATGTAAGTTTTTTCAGAATCAGGTATTTTGGAAAGAATCACAAATACAAATATTAGGTTTTACTGGCCTCATATTGGTCACACTCAAAATGACAGTTTTTGAAACATAACTCCAAAAATACACATGCAAAATGTCTAATAATGCCTGAAGAAATATATCTTCGAGAGTTTTCCTGAAAAAAAAAAACATCTGGTAAGGTTTGCAAAAACAAAATTTGATTTGTTACTCAATTTGACAGTAATGTACTTAGAATCCTGAGGTAATGCGAAAAAAGCAATACAAATGTATTCAAACATAATTCCTAATCCAAACGTGCAAAATGTCTAAAAATGCCTGTGATATTGAATACATGTGAGTTTTACTAGATACAGTTGTTTTTCAATAGTTTGCAAATACAAAAATGAGGTTTTACTCAATATGACTGTATACTGTAACACTCAATATGACAGTTATTTAAACAGAACTCCTACACCACACATAAAAAATGGCTAATAATGCCTGAAATAATGCATCTTTGGGAGTTTTACTCGAAACATATGCTTTTTTAAATCTTGCAAATGCAAAAAGTAGTTTTTTACTCAATATGACTATAATAGTCTTAGAATCCTGAGATAATGCGAAAAAAGCAATGAAAATGTATTCAAACATAACTTCTAAACAACACATGCAAAATGGCTAATAATGCCTAGAGATATGTTTTTTTGTTAGTTGTACTAGAAAAATGATCTTTTGTAAGGTTTGCAAAGACACAAGTTAGTTTTTTTATTCAATTTAACAGTGTAACTGTCATCCTAAATATGAAAGGTTTATAATCATAACTCCAAAACCAAATATGAAATTTGTCTTAAAAAGCCTTTAATATTGAATTTATGTGAGTTTTAGCAGAATAAGGTATTTTGGAAAGAATCACAAATACAAATATTAGATTTTACTGGCCTCATATTGGTCACACTCAAAATGACAGTTTTTGAAACATAACTCCAAAAATACACATGCAAAATGTCTAATAATGCCTGAAGAAATGCATCTTCGAGAGTTTTCCTGAAAAAAAAACATTTGGTAAGGTTTGCAAAAACAAAATTTGATTTGTTACTCAATTTGACAGTAATGTACTTAGAATCCTGAGATAATGCGAAAAAAGCAATAAAAATGTATTCAAACATAATTCCTAATCCAAACGTGCAAAATGTCTAAAAATGCCTGTGATATTGAATACATGTGAGTTTTACTAGATACAGTTGTTTTTCAATGGTTTGCAAATACAAAAATGAGGTTTTACTCAATATGACTGTATAATGTAACACTCAATATGACAGTTATTTAAACATAACTCCTACACCACACATGAAAAATGGCTAATAATGCCTGAAATAATGCATCTTTGGGAGATTTACTCGAAACAAATGCTTTTTTAAATCTTGCAAATGCAAAAAGTAGTTTTTTACTCAATATGACTATAATAGTTTTAGAATCCTGAGATAATGCGAAAAAAGCAATAAAAATGTATTCAAACATAACTTCTAAACAACACATGCAAAATGGCTAATAATGCCTAGAGATATGTTTTTTTGTTAGTTGTACTAGAAAAATGATCTTTTGTAAGGTTTGCAAAGACACAAGTTAGTTTTTTTATTCAATATAACAGTGTAACTGTCATACTAAATATGAAAGGTTTATAATCATAACTCCAAAACCAAATATGAAATTTGTCTTAAAAAGCCTTTAATATTGAATTTATGTAAGTTTTTGCAGAATCAGGTATTTTGGAAAGAATCACAAATACAAATATTAGGTTTTACTGGCCTCATATTGGTCACACTCAAAATGTCAGTTTTTGAAACATAACTCCAAAAATACACATGCAAAATGTCTAATAATGCCTGAAGAAATATATCTTCGAGAGTTTTCCTGAAAAAAAAAACATTTGGTAAGGTTTGCAAAAACAAAATTTGATTTGTTACTCAATTTGACAGTAATGTACTTAGAATCCTGAGATAATGCGAAAAAAGCAATAAAAATGTATTCAAACATAATTCCTAATCCAAACGTGCAAAATGTCTAAAAATGCCTGTGATATTGAATACATGTGAGTTTTACTAGATACAGTTGTTTTTCAATGGTTTGCAAATACAAAAATGAGGTTTTACTCAATATGACTGTATAATGTAACACTCAATATGACAGTTATTTAAACATAACTCCTACACCACACATGAAAAATGGCTAATAATGCCTGAAATAATGCATCTTTGGGAGATTTACTCGAAACAAATGCTTTTTTAAATCTTGCAAATGCAAAAAGTAGTTTCTTACTCAATATGACTATAATAGTTTTAGAATCCTGAGATAATGCGAAAAAAGCAATAAAAATGTATTCAAACATAACTTCTAAACAACACATGCAAAATGGCTAATAATGCCTAGAGATATGTTTTTTTGTTAGTTGTACTAGAAAAATGATCTTTTGTAAGGTTTGCAAAGACACAAGTTAGTTTTTTTATTCAATATAACAGTGTAACTGTCATACTAAATATGAAAGGTTTATAATCATAACTCCAAAACCAAATATGAAATTTGTCTTAAAAAGCCTTTAATATTGAATTTATGTAAGTTTTAGCAGAATCAGGTATTTTGGAAAGAATCACAAATACAAATATTAGGTTTTACTGGCCTCATATTGGTCACACTCAAAATGTCATTTTTTGAAACATAACTCCAAAAATACACATGCAAAATGTCTAATAATGCCTGAAGAAATATATCTTCGAGAGTTTTCCTGAAAAAAAAAACATTTGGTAAGGTTTGCAAAAACAAAATTTGATTTGTTACTCAATTTGACAGTAATGTACTTAGAATCCTGAGATAATGCGAAAAAAGCAATAAAAATGTATTCAAACATAATTCCTAATCCAAACGTGCAAAATGTCTAAAAATGCCTGTGATATTGAATACATGTGAGTTTTACTAGATACGGTTGTTTTTCAATGGTTTGCAAATACAAAAATGAGGTTTTACTCAATATGACTGTATACTGTAACACTCAATATGACAGTTATTTAAACATAACTCCTACACCACACATGAAAAATGGCTAATAATGCCTGAAATAATGCATCTTTGGGAGTTTTACTCTAAACAAATGCTTTTTTAAATCTTGCAAATTCAAAAAGTAGTTTTTTACTCAATATGACTATAATAGTCTTAGAATCCTGAGATAATGCGAAAAAAGCAATACAAATGTATTCAAACATAACTTCTAAACAACACATGCAAAATGGCTAATAATGCCTAGAGATATGTTTTTTTGTTAGTTGTACTAGAAAAATGATCTTTTGTAAGGTTTGCAAAGACACAAGTTAGTTTTTTTATTCAATATAACAGTGTAACTGTCATACTAAATATGAAAGGTTTATAATCATAACTCCAAAACCAAATATGACATTTGTCTTAAAAAGCCTTTAACATTGAATTTATGTAAGTTTTTGCAGAATCAGGTATTTTGGAAAGAATCACAAATACAAATATTAAGTTTTACTGGCCTCATATTGGTCACACTCAGAATGACAGTTTTTGAAACATAACTCCAAAAATACACATGCAAAATGTCTAATAATGCCTGAAGAAATATATCTTCGAGAGTTTTCCTGAAAAAAAAAACATTTGGTAAGGTTTGCAAAAACAAAATTTGATTTGTTACTCAATTTGACAGTAATGTACTTAGAATCCTGAGATAATGCGAAAAAAGCAATAAAAATGTATTCAAACATAATTCCTAATCCAAACGTGCAAAATGTCTAAAAATGCCTGTGATATTGAATACATGTGAGTTTTACTAGATACGGTTGTTTTTCAATGGTTTGCAAATACAAAAATGAGGTTTTACTCAATATGACTGTATACTGTAACACTCAATATGACAGTTATTTAAACATAACTCCTACACCACACATGAAAAATGGCTAATAATGCCTGAAATAATGCATCTTTGGGAGTTTTACTCGAAACAAATGCTTTTTTAAATCTTGCAAATGCAAAAAGTAGTTTTTTACTCAATATGACTATAATAGTCTTAGAATCCTGAGATAATGCGAAAAAAGCAATAAAAATGTATTCAAACATAACTTCTAAAGAACAAATGCAAAATGGCTAATAATGCCTAGAGATATGTATTTTGGTTAGTTGTACTAGAAAAATGATCTTTTGTAAGGTTTGCAAAGACACAAGTTAGTTTTTTTTTTCAATATAACAATGTAACTTTCATACTAAATATGAAAGGTTTCTAATCATAACTCCAAAACCAAATATGACATTTGTCTTAAAAAGCCTTTAATATTGAATTTATGTAAGTTTTAGCAGAATCAGGTATTTTGGAAACAATCACAAATACAAATATTAGATTTTACTGGCCTCATATTGGTCACACTCAAAATGACAGTTTTTGAAACATAACTCCAAAAATACACATGCAAAATGTCTAATAATGCCTGAAGAAATGCATCTTCGAGAGTTTTCCTGAAAAAAAAAACATTTGGTAAGGTTTGCAAAAACAAAATTTGATTTGTTACTCAATTTGACAGTAATGTACTTAGAATCCTGAGATAGTGCGAAAAAATTAATAAAAATGTATTCAAACATAATTCCTAATCCAAACGTGCAAAATGTCTAAAAATGCCTGTGATATTGAATACATGTGAGTTTTACTAGATACAGTTGTTTTTCTATGGTTTGCAAATACAAAAATGAGGTTTTACTCAATATGACTGTATACTGTAACACTCAATAAAACAGTTATTTAAACATAACTCCTACACCACACATGAAAAATGGCTAATAATGCCTGAAATAATGCATCTTTGGGAGTTTTACTCGAAACATATGCTTTTTTAAATCATGCAAATGCAAAAAGTAGTTTATTACTCAATATGACCATAATAGTCTTAGAATCCTGAGATAATGCGAAAAAAGCAATAAAAATGTATTCAAACATAACTTTTAAACAACACATGCAAAATGGCTAATAATGCCTAGAGATATGTATTTTTGTTAGTTGTACTAGAAAAATGATCTTTTGTAAGGTTTGCAAAGACACAAGTTAGTTTTTTTTATTCAATATAACAGTGTAACTGTCATACTAAATATGAAAGGTTTATAATCATGACTCCAAAACCAAATATGACATTTGTCTTAAAAAGCCTTTAATATTGAATTTATGTAAGTTTTTTCAGAATCAGGTATTTTGGAAAGAATCACAAATACAAATATTAGGTTTTACTGGCCTCATATTGGTCACACTCAAAATGACAGTTTTTGAAACATAACTCCAAAAATACACATGCAAAATGTCTAATAATGCCTGAAGAAATATATCTTCGAGAGTTTTCCTGAAAAAAAAAAACATCTGGTAAGGTTTGCAAAAACAAAATTTGATTTGTTACTCAATTTGACAGTAATGTACTTAGAATCCTGAGGTAATGCGAAAAAAGCAATACAAATGTATTCAAACATAATTCCTAATCCAAACGTGCAAAATGTCTAAAAATGCCTGTGATATTGAATACATGTGAGTTTTACTAGATACAGTTGTTTTTCAATAGTTTGCAAATACAAAAATGAGGTTTTACTCAATATGACTGTATACTGTAACACTCAATATGACAGTTATTTAAACATAACTCCTACACCACACATTAAAAATGGCTAATAATGCCTGAAATAATATATCTTTGGGAGTTTTACTCGAAACAAATGCCTTTTTAAATCTTGCAAATGCAAAAAGTAGTTTTTTACTCAATATGACTATAATAGTCTTAGAATCCTGAGATAATGCGAAAAAAGCAATGAAAATGTATTCAAACATAACTTCTAAACAACACATGCAAAATGGCTAATAATGCCTAGAGATATGTTTTTTTGTTAGTTGTACTAGAAAAATGATCTTTTGTAAGGTTTGCAAAGACACAAGTTAGTTTTTTTATTCAATTTAACAGTGTAACTGTCATCCTAAATATGAAAGGTTTATAATCATAACTCCAAAACCAAATATGACATTTGTCTTAAAAAGCCTTTAACATTGAATTTATGTAAGTTTTTGCAGAATCAGGTATTTTGGAAAGAATCACAAATACAAATATTAAGTTTTACTGGCCTCATATTGGTCACACTCAGAATGACAGTTTTTGAAACATAACTCCAAAAATACACATGCAAAATGTCTAATAATGCCTGAAGAAATATATCTTCGAGAGTTTTCCTGAAAAAAAAAACATTTGGTAAGGTTTGCAAAAACAAAATTTGATTTGTTACTCAATTTGACAGTAATGTACTTAGAATCCTGAGATAATGCGAAAAAAGCAATAAAAATGTATTCAAACATAATTCCTAATCCAAACGTGCAAAATGTCTAAAAATGCCTGTGATATTGAATACATGTGAGTTTTACTAGATACGGTTGTTTTTCAATGGTTTGCAAATACAAAAATGAGGTTTTACTCAATATGACTGTATACTGTAACACTCAATATGACAGTTATTTAAACATAACTCCTACACCACACATGAAAAATGGCTAATAATGCCTGAAATAATGCATCTTTGGGAGTTTTACTCGAAACAAATGCTTTTTTAAATCTTGCAAATGCAAAAAGTAGTTTTTTACTCAATATAACTATAATAGTCTTAGAATCCTGAGATAATGCGAAAAAAGCAATAAAAATGTATTCAAACATAACTTCTAAACAACACATGCAAAATGGCTAATAATGCCTTGAGATATGTTTTTTTGTTAGTTGTACTAGAAAAATGATCTTTTGTAAGGTTTGCAAAGACACAAGTTAGTTTTTTTTATTCAATATAACAGTGTAACTGTCATACTAAATATGAAAGGTTTATAATCATAACTCCAAAACCAAATATGACATTTGTCTTAAAAAGCCTTTAATATTGAATTTATGTAAGTTTTTGCAGAATCAGGTATTTTGGAAAGAATCACAAATACAAATATTAGGTTTTACTGGCCTCATATTGGTCACACTCAAAAGGACAGTTTTTGAAACATAACTCCAAAAATACACATGCAAAATATCTAATAATGCCTGAAGAAATATATCTTCGAGAGTTTTCCTGAAAAAAAAAACATCTGGTAAGGTTTGCAAAAACAAAATTTGATTTGTTACTCAATTTGACAGTAATGTACTTAGAATCCTGAGGTAATGCGAAAAAAGCAATACAAATGTATTCAAACATAATTCCTAATCCAAACGTGCAAAATGTCTAAAAATGCCTGTGATATTGAATACATGTGAGTTTTACTAGATACAGTTGTTTTTCAATGGTTTGCAAATACAAAAATGAGGTTTTACTCAATATGACTGTATACTGTAACACTCAATATGACAGTTATTTAAACATAACTCCTACACCACACATGAAAAATGGCTAATAATGCCTGAAATAATGCATCTTTGGGAGTTTTACTCGAAACAAATGCTTTTTTAAATCTTGCAAATGCAAAAAGTAGTTTTTTACTCAATATGACTATAATAGTCTTAGAATCCTGAGATAATGCGAAAAAAGCAATGAAAATGTATTCAAACATAACTTCTAAACAACACATGCAAAATGGCTAATAATGCCTAGAGATATGTTTTTTTGTTAGTTGTACTAGAAAAATGATCTTTTGTAAGGTTTGCAAAGACACAAGTTAGTTTTTTTATTCAATTTAACAGTGTAACTGTCATCCTAAATATGAAAGGTTTATAATCATAACTCCAAAACCAAATATGAAATTTGTCTTAAAAAGCCTTTAATATTGAATTTATGTGAGTTTTAGCAGAATAAGGTATTTTGGAAAGAATCACAAATACAAATATTAGATTGTACTGGCCTCATATTGGTCACACTCAAAATGACAGTTTTTGAAACATAACTCCAAAAATACACATGCAAAATGTCTAATAATGTCTGAAGAAATGCATCTTCGAGAGTTTTCCAGAAAAAAAACATTTGGTAAGGTTTGCAAAAACAAAATTTGATTTGTTACTCAATTTGACAGTAATGTACTTAGAATCCTGAGATAATGTGAAAAAAGCAATAAAAATGTATTCAAACATAATTCCTAATCCAAACGTGCAAAATGTCTAAAAATGCCTGTGATATTGAATACATGTGAGTTTTACTAGATACGGTTGTTTTTCAATGGTTTGCAAATACAAAAATGAGGTTTTACTCAATATGACTGTATACTGTAACACTCAATATGACAGTTATTTAAATATAACTCCTACACCACACATGAAAAATGGCTAATAATGCCTGAAATAATGCATCTTTGGGAGTTTTACTCGAAACAAATGCTTTTTTAAATCTTGCAAATGCAAAAAGTAGTTTTTTACTCAATATGACTATAATAGTCTTAGAATCCTGAGATAATGCGAAAAAAGCAATAAAAATGTATTCAAACATAACTTCTAAACAACAAATGCAAAATGGCTAATAATGCCTACAGATATGTATTTTGGTTAGTTGTACTAGAAAAGTGATCTTTTGTAAGGTTTGCAAAGACACAAGTTAGTTTTTTTTTTCAATATAACAATGTAACTGTCATACTAAATATGAAAGGTTTATAATCATATCTCCAAAACCAAATAAGACATTTGTCTTAAAAAGCCTTTAATATTGAATTTATGTAAGTTTTAGCAGAATCAGGTATTTTGGAAACAATCAAAAATACAAATATTAGATTTTACTGGCCTCATATTGGTCACACTCAAAATGACAGTTTTTGAAACATAACTCCAAAAATACACATGCAAAATGTCTAATAATGCCTGAAGAAATGCATCTTCGAGAGTTTCCCTGAAAAAAAAACATTTGGTAAGGTTTGCAAAAACAAAATTTCATTTGTTACTCAATTTGACAGCAATGTACTTAGAATCCTGAGATATTGCGAATATAGCAATAAAAATGAATTGAAACATAATTCCTAATCCAAACGTGCAAAATGTCTAAAAATGCCTGTGATATTGAATACATGTGAGTTTTACTAGATACAGTTGTTTTTCAATGGTTTGCAAATACAAAAATGAGGTTTTACTCAATATGACTGTATACTGTAACACTCAATATGACAGTTATTTAAACATAACTCCTACACCACACATGAAAAATGGCTAATAATGCCTGAAATAATGCATCTTTGGGAGTTTTACTCGAAACATATGCTTTTTTAAATCTTGCAAATGCAAAAAGTAGTTTTTTACTCAATATGACTATAATAGTCTTAGAATCCTGAGATAATGCGAAAAAAGCAATAAAAATGTATTCAAACATAACTTCTAAACAACACATGCAAAATGGCTAATAATGCCTAGGGATATGTATTTTTGTTAGTTGTACTAGAAAAATTATCTTTTGTAAGGTTTGCAAAGACACAAGTTAGTTTTTTTTATTCAATATAACAGTGTAACTGTCATACTAAATATGAAAGGTTTATAATCATAACTCCAAAACCAAATATGACATTTGTCTTAAAAAGCCTTTAATATTGAATTTATGTAAGTTTTTGCAGAATCAGGTATTTTGGAAAGAATCACAAATACAAATATTAGGTTTTACTGGCCTCATATTGGTCACACTAAAAATGACAGTTTTTGAAACATAACTCCAAAAATACACATGCAAAATGTCTAATAATGCCTGAAGAAATATATCTTCGAGAGTTTTCCTGAAAAAAAAAACATTTGGTAAGGTTCGCAAAAACAAAATTTGATTTGTTACTCAATTTGACAGTAATGTACTTAGAATCCTGAGATAATGTGAAAAAAGCAATACAAATGTATTCAAACATAATTCCTAATCCAAACGTGCAAAATGTCTAAAAATGCCTGTGATATTGAATACATGTGAGTTTTACTAGATACAGTTGTTTTTCAATGGTTTGCAAATACAAAAATGAGGTTTTACTCAATATGACTGTATACTGTAACACTCGATATGACAGTTATTTAAACATAACTCCTACACCACACATGAAAAATGGCTAATAATGCCTGAAATAATGCATCTTTGGGAGTTTTACTCGAAACAAATGCTTTTTTAAATCTTGCAAATGCAAAAAGTTGTTTTTTACTCAATATGACTATAATAGTCTTAGAATCCTGAGATAATGCGAAAAAAGCAATAAAAATGTATTCAAACATAACTTCTAAACAACACATGCAAAATGGCTAATAATGCCTAGAGATATGTTTTTTTGTTAGTTGTACTAGAAAAATGATCTTTTGTAAGGTTTGCAAAGACAAAAGTTAGTTTTTTTATTCAATATAACAGTGCAACTGTCATACTAAATATGAAAGGTTTATAATCATAACTCCAAAACCAAATATGAAATCTGTCTTAAAAAGCCTTTAATATTGAATTTATGTAAGTTTTAGCAGAATAAGGTATTTTGGAAAGAATCACAAATACAAATATTAGATTTTACTGGTCTCATATCGGTCACACTCAAAATTACAGTTTTTGAAACATAACTCCAAAAATACACATGCAAAATGTCTAATAATGCCTGAAGAAATGCATCTTCGAGAGTTTTCCTGAAAAAAAAAACATTTGGTAAGGTTTGCAAAAACAAAATTTGATTTGTTACTCAATTTGACAGTAATGTACTTAGAATCCTGAGATAATGCGAAAGGGCAATAAAAATGTATTCAAACATAATTCATAATCCAAACGTGCAAAATGTCTAAAAATGCCTGTGATATTGAATACATGTGAGTTTTACTAGATACAGTTGTTTTTCAATGGTTTGCAAATACAAAAATGAGGTTTTACTCAATATAACTGTATACTGTAACACTCAATATGACAGTTATTTAAACATAACTCCTACACCACACATGAAAAATGGCTAATAATGCCTGAAATAATGCATCTTTGGGAGTTTTACTCGAAACATATGCTTTTTTAAATCTTGCAAATGCAAAAAGTAGTTTTTTACTCAAAATGACTATAATAGTCTTAGAATCCTGAGATAATGCGAAAAAAGCAATAAAAATGTATTCAAACATAACTTCTAAACAACACATGCAAAATGGCTAATAATGCCTAGAGATATGTTTTTTTGTTAGTTGTACTAGAAAAATGATCTTTTGTAAGTTTTGAAAAGACACAAGTTAGTTTTTTTATTCAATTTAACAGTGTAACTGTCATCCTAAAATTGAAAGGTTTATAATCATAACTCCAAAACCAAATATGAAATTTGTCTTAAAAAGCCTTTAATATTGAATTTATGTGAGTTTTAGCAGAATAAGGTATTTTGGAAAGAATCACAAATACAAATATTAGATTTTACTGGCCTCATATTGGTCACACTCAAAATGACAGTTTTTGAAACATAACTCCAAAAATACACATGCAAAATGTCTAATAATGCCTGAAGAAATGCATCTTCGAGAGTTTTCCTGAAAAAAAAACATTTGGTAAGGTTTGCAAAAACAAAATTTGATTTGTTACTCAATTTGACAGTAATGTACTTAGAATCCTGAGGTAATGCGAAAAAAGCAATACAAATGTATTCAAACATAATTCCTAATCCAAACGTGCAAAATGTCTGAAAATGCCTGTGATATTGAATACATGTGAGTTTTACTAGATACCGTTGTTTTTCAATGGTTTGCAAATACAAAAATGAGGTTTTACTCAATATGACTGTATACTGTAACACTCAATATGACAGTTATTTAAACATAACTCCTACACCACACATGAAAAATAGCTAATAATGCCTGAAATAATGCATCTTTGGGAGTTTTACTCGAAACAAATGCTTTTTTAAATCTTGCAAATGCAAAAAGTAGTTTTTTACTCAATATGACTATAATAGTCTTAGAATCCTGAGATAATGCGAAAAAAGCAATAAAAATGTATTCAAACATAACTTCTAAACAACACATGCAAAATGGCTAATAATGCCTAGAGATATGTTTTTTTGTTAGTTGTACTAGAAAAATGATCTTTTGTAAGGTTTGCAAAGACACAAGTTAGTTTTTTTATTCAATTTAACAGTGTAACTGTCATCCTAAATATGAAAGGTTTATAATCATAACTCCAAAACCAAATATGAAATTTGTCTTAAAAAGCCTTTAATATTGAATTTATGTGAGTTTTAGCAGAATAAGGTATTTTGGAAAGAATCACAAATACAAATATTAGATTTTACTGGCCTCATTATGGTCACACTCAAAATGACAGTTTTTGAAACATAACTCCAAAAATACACATGCAAAATGTCTAATAATGCCTGAAGAAATGCATCTTCGAGAGTTTTCCTGAAAAAAAAACATTTGGTAAGGTTTGCAAAAACAAAATTTGATTTGTTACTCAATTTGACAGTAATGTACTTAGAATCCTGAGATAATGCGAAAAAAGCAACAAAAATGAATTCAAACATAATTCCTAATCTAAACGTGCAAAATGTCTAAAAATGCCTGTGATATTGAATACATGTGAGTTTTACTAGATACAGTTGTTTTTCAATGGTTTGCAAATACAAAAATGAGGTTTTACTCAATATGACTGTATACTGTAACACTCAATATGACAGTTATTTAAACATAACTCCTACACCACACATGAAAAATGGCTAATAATGCCTGAAATAATGCATCTTTGGGAGTTTTACTCGAAACATATGCTTTTTTAAATCTTGCAAATTCAAAAAGTAGTTTTTTACTCAATATGACTATAATAGTCTTAGAATCCTGAGATAATGCGAAAAAAGCAATAAAAATGTATTCAAACATAACTTCTAAACAACACATGCAAAATGGCTAATAATGCCTAGAGATATGGTTTTTTGTTAGTTGTACTAGAAAAATGAGCTTTTGTAAGGTTTGCAAAGACACAAGTTAGTTTTTTTATTCAATTTAACAGTGTAACTGTCATCCTAAATATGAAAGGTTTATAATCATAACTCCAAAACCAAATATGAAATTTGTCTTAAAAAGCCTTTAATATTGAATTTATGTGAGTTTTAGCAGAATAAGGTATTTTGGAAAGAATCACAAATACAAATATTAGATTTTACTGGCCTCATATTGGTCACACTCAAAATGACAGTTTTTGAAACATAACTCCAAAAATACACATGCAAAATGTCTAATAATGCCTGAAGGAATGCATCTTCGAGAGTTTTCCAGAAAAAAAAAATTGGTAAGGTTTGCAAAAACAAAATTTGATTTGTTACTCAATTTGACAGTACTATACTTAGAATCCTGAGATAATGCGAAAAAAGCAATAAAAAATGTATTCAAACATAATTCCTAATCCAAACGTGCAAAATGTCTAAAAATGCATGTGATATTGAATACATGTGAGTTTTACTAGATACAGTTGTTTTTCAATGGTTTGCAAATACAAAAATGAGGTTTTACTCAATATGACTGTATACTGTAAGACTCAATATGACAGTTATTTAAACATAACTCCTACACCACACATGAAAAATGGCTAATAATGCCTGAAATAATGCATCTTTCGGAGTTTTACTCGAAACATATGCTTTTTTAAATCTTGCAAATGCAAAAAGTAGTTTTTTACTCAATATGACTATAATAGTCTAAGAATCCTGAGATAATGTGAAAAAAGCAATAAAAAGGTATTCAAACATAACTTCTAAACAACAAATACAAAATGGCTAATAATGCCTAGAGATATGTTTTTTTGTTAGTTGTACTAGAAAAATTATCTTTTGTAAGGTTTGCAAAGACACAAGTTAGTTTTTTTATTCAATATAACAATGTAACTGTCATACTAAATATGAAAGGTTTATAATCATAACTCCAAAACCAAATATGACATTTGTCTTAAAAAGCCTTTAATATTGAATTTATGTAAGTTTTAGCAGAATCAGGTATTTTGGAAAGAATCACAAATACAAATATTAGATTTTACTGGCCTCGTATTGGTCACACTCAAAATGACAGTTTTTGAAACATAACTCCAAAAATACACATGCAAAATGTCTAATAATGCCTGAAGAAATGCATCTTCGAGAGTTTTCCAGAAAAATAAAAAATGGTAAGGTTTGCAAAAACAAAATTTGATTTGTTACTCAATTTGACAGTACTATACTTAGAATCCTGAGATAATGCGAAAAAAGCAATACAAATGTATTCAAACATAATTCCTAATCCAAACGTGCAAAATGTCTAAAAATGCATGTGATATTGAATACATGTGAGTTTTACTAGATACAGTTGTTTTTCAATGGTTTGCAAATACAAAAATGAGGTTTTACTCAATATAACTGTATACTGTAACACTCAATATGACAGTTATTTAAACATAACTCCTACACCACACATGAAAAATGGCTAATAATGCCTGAAATAATGCATCTTTGGGAGTTTTACTCGAAACATATGCTTTTTTAAATCTTGCAAATGCAAAAAGTAGTTTTTTACTCAATATGACTATAATAGTCTTAGAATCCTGAGATAATGCGAAAAAAGCAATAAAAATGTATTCAAACATAACTTCTAAACAACACATGCAAAATGGCGAATAATGCCTAGAGATATGTTTTTTTGTTAGTTGTACTAGAAAAATGATCTTTTGTAAGGTTTGCAAAGACACAAGTTAGTTTTTTTATTCAATATAACAGTGTAACTGTCATACTAAATATGAAAGGTTTATAATCATAACTCCAAAACCAAATATGACATTTGTCTTAAAAAGCCTTTAATATTGAATTTATGTAAGTTTTTGCAGAATCAGGTATTTTGGAAAGAATCACAAATACAAATATTAGGTTTTACTGGCCTCATATTGGTCACACTCAAAATGACAGTTTTTGAAACATAACTCCAAAAATACACATGCAAAATGTCTAATAATGCCTGAAGAAATGCATCTTCGAGAGTTTCCCTGAAAAAAAAACATTTGGTAAGGTTTGCAAAAACAAAATTTCATTTGTTACTCAATTTGACAGCAATGTACTTAGAATCCTGAGATATTGCGAATATAGCAATAAAAATGAATTCAAACATAATTCCTAATCCAAACGTGCAACATGTCTAAAAATGCCTGTGATATTGAATACATGTGAGTTTTACTAGATACAGTTGTTTTTCAATGGTTTGCAAATACAAAAATGAGGTTTTACTCAATATGACTGTATACTGTAACACTCAATATGACAGTTATTTAAACATAACTCCTACACCACACATGAAAAATGGCTAATAATGCCTGAAATAATGCATCTTTGGGAGTTTTACTCGAAACATATGCTTTTTTAAATCTTGCAAATGCAAAAAGTAGTTTTTTACTCAATATGACTATAATAGTCTTAGAATCCTGAGATAATGCGAAAAAAGCAATAAAAATGTATTCAAACATAACTTCTAAACAACACATGCAAAATGGCGAATAATGCCTAGAGATATGTTTTTTTGTTAGTTGTACTAGAAAAATGATCTTTTGTAAGGTTTGCAAAGACACAAGTTAGTTTTTTTATTCAATATAACAGTGTAACTGTCATACTAAATATGAAAGGTTTATAATCATAACTCCAAAACCAAATATGACATTTGTCTTAAAAAGCCTTTAATATTGAATTTATGTAAGTTTTTGCAGAATCAGGTATTTTGGAAAGAATCACAAATACAAATATTAGATTTTACTGGCCTCATATTGGTCACACTCAAAATGACAGTTTTTGAAACATAACTCCAAAAATACACATGCAAAATGTCTAATAATGCCTGAAGAAATGCATCTTCGAGAGTTTCCCTGAAAAAAAAACATTTGGTAAGGTTTGCAAAAACAAAATTTCATTTGTTACTCAATTTGACAGCAATGTACTTAGAATCCTGAGATATTGCGAATATAGCAATAAAAATGAATTCAAACATAATTCCTAATCCAAACGTGCAACATGTCTAAAAATGCCTGTGATATTGAATACATGTGAGTTTTACTAGATACAGTTGTTTTTCAATGGTTTGCAAATACAAAAATGAGGTTTTACTCAATATGACTGTATACTGTAACACTCAATATGACAGTTATTTAAACATAACTCCTACACCACACATGAAAAATGGCTAATAATGCCTGAAATAATGCATCTTTGGGAGTTTTACTCGAAACATATGCTTTTTTAAATCTTGCAAATGCAAAAAGTAGTTTTTTACTCAATATGACTATAATAGTCTTAGAATCCTGAGATAATGCGAAAAAAGCAATAAAAATGTATTCAAACATAACTTCTAAACAACACATGCAAAATGGCTAATAATGCCTAGGGATATGTATTTTTGTTAGTTGTACTAGAAAAATGATCTTTTGTAAGGTTTGCAAAGACACAAGTTAGTTTTTTTATTCAATATAACAGTGTAACTGTCATACTAAATATGAAAGGTTTATAATCATAACTCCAAAACCAAATATGAAATCTGTCTTAAAAAGCCTTTAATATTGAATTTATGTAAGTTTTAGCAGAATAAGGTATTTTGGAAAGAATCACAAATACAAATATTGGATTTTACCGGTCTCATATCGGTCACACTCAAAATGACAGTTTTTGAAACATAACTCCAAAAATACACATGCAAAATGTCTAATAATGCCTGAAGAAATGCATCTTCGAGAGTTTTCCTGAAAAAAAAAACATTTGGTAAGGTTTGCAAAAACAAAATTTGATTTGTTACTCAATTTGACAGTAATGTACTTAGAATCCTGAGATAATGCGAAAAAAGCAACAAAAATGAATTCAAACATAATTCCTAATCTAAACGTGCAAAATGTCTAAAAATGCCTGTGATATTGAATACATGTGAGTTTTACTAGATACAGTTGTTTTTCAATGGTTTGCAAATACAAAAATGAGGTTTTACTCAATATGACTGTATACTGTAACACTCAATATGACAGTTATTTAAACATAACTCCTACACCACACATGAAAAATGGCTAATAATGCCTGAAATAATGCATCTTTGGGAGTTTTACTCGAAACATATGCTTTTTTAAATCTTGCAAATGCAAAAAGTAGTTTTTTACTCAAAATGACTATAATAGTCTTAGAATCCTGAGATAATGCGAAAAAAGCAATACAAATGTATTCAAACTTAACTTCTAAACAACACATGCAAAATGGCTAATAATGCCTAGAGATATGTTTTTTTTTTAGTTGTACTAGAAAAATGATCTTTTGTAAGTTTTGAAAAGACACAAGTTAGTTTTTTTATTCAATTTAACAGTGTAACTGTCATCCTAAAATTGAAAGGTTTATAATCATAACTCCAAAACCAAATATGAAATTTGTCTTAAAAAGCCTTTAATATTGAATTTATGTGAGTTTTAGCAGAATAAGGTATTTTGGAAAGAATCACAAATACAAATATTAGATTTTAATGGCCTCATATTGGTCACACTCAAAAAGGCAGTTTTTGAAACATAACTCCAAAAATACACATGCAACATGTCTAATAATG
Organism: Nerophis ophidion; assembly: GCF_033978795.1. Taxonomy (NCBI): domain Eukaryota; kingdom Metazoa; phylum Chordata; class Actinopteri; order Syngnathiformes; family Syngnathidae; genus Nerophis; species Nerophis ophidion. Next base: position 232,314 of record NW_026907048.1, on the reverse strand, counting down.
CCTGAAGAAATGCATCTTCGAGAGTTTTCCTGAAAAAAAAACATTTGGTAAGGTTTGCAAAAACAAAATTTGATTTGTTACTCAATTTGACAGTAATGTACTTAGAATCCTGAGATAATGCGAAAAAAGCAATACAAATGTATTCAAACATAATTCCTAATCCAAACGTGCAAAATGTCTGAAAATGCCTGTGATATTGAATACATGTGAGTTTTACTAGATACCGTTGTTTTTCAATGGTTTGCAAATACAAAAATTAGGTTTTACTCAATATGACTGTATACTGTAACACTCAATATGACAGTTATTTAAACATAACTCCTACACCACACATGAAAAATAGCTAATAATGCCTGAAATAATGCATCTTTGGGAGTTTTACTCGAAACAAATGCTTTTTTAAATCTTGCAAATGCAAAAAGTAGTTTTTTACTCAATATGACTATAATAGTCTTAGAATCCTGAGATAATGCGAAAAAAGCAATAAAAATGTATTCAAACATAACTTCTAAACAACACATGCAAAATGGCTAATAATGCCTAGAGATATGTTTTTTTGTTAGTTGTACTAGAAAAATGATCTTTTGTAAGGTTTGCAAAGACACAAGTTAGTTTTTTTATTCAATTTAACAGTGTTACTGTCATCCTAAATATGAAAGGTTTATAATCATAACTCCAAAACCAAATATGAAATTTGTCTTAAAAAGCCTTTAATATTGAATTTATGTGAGTTTTAGCAGAATAAGGTATTTTGGAAAGAATCACAAATACAAATATTAGATTTTACTGGCCTCATTATGGTCACTCTCAAAATGACAGTTTTTGAAACATAACTCCAAAAATACACATGCAAAATGTCTAATAATGCCTGAAGAAATGCATCTTCGAGAGTTTTCGTGAAAAAAAAACATTTGGTAAGGTTTGCAAAAACAAAATTTGATTTGTTACTCAATTTGACAGTAATGTACTTAGAATCCTGAGATAATGCGAAAAAAGCAATAAAAATGAATTCAAACATAATTCCTAATCTAAACGTGCAAAATGTCTAAAAATGCCTGTGATATTGAATACATGTGAGTTTTACTAGATACAGTTGTTTTTCAATGGTTTGCAAATACAAAAATGAGGTTTTACTCAATATGACTGTATACTGTAACACTCAATATGACAGTTATTTAAACAGAACTCCTACACCACACATGAAAAATGGCTAATAATGCCTGAAATAATGCATCTTTGGGAGTTTTACTCGAAACAAATGCTTTTTTAAATCTTGCAAATGCAAAAAGTAGTTTTTTACTCAATATGACTATAATAGTCTTAGAATCCTGAGATAATGCGAAAAAAGCAATAAAAATGTATTCAAACATAACTTCTAAAGAACAAATGCAAAATGGCTAATAATGCCTAGAGATATGTATTTTGGTTAGTTGTACTAGAAAAATGATCTTTTGTAAGGTTTGCAAAGACACAAGTTAGTTTTTTTTTTCAATATAACAATGTAACTTTCATACTAAATATGAAAGGTTTCTAATCATAACTCCAAAACCAAATATGACATTTGTCTTAAAAAGCCTTTAATATTGAATTTATGTAAGTTTTAGCAGAATCAGGTATTTTGGAAACAATCACAAATACAAATATTAGATTTTACTGGCCTCATATTGGTCACACTCAAAATGACAGTTTTTGAAACATAACTCCAAAAATACACATGCAAAATGTCTAATAATGCCTGAAGAAATGCATCTTCGAGAGTTTTCCTGAAAAAAAAAACATTTGGTAAGGTTTGCAAAAACAAAATTTGATTTGTTACTCAATTTGACAGTAATGTACTTAGAATCCTGAGATAGTGCGAAAAAATTAATAAAAATGTATTCAAACATAATTCCTAATCCAAACGTGCAAAATGTCTAAAAATGCCTGTGATATTGAATACATGTGAGTTTTACTAGATACAGTTGTTTTTCAATGGTTTGCAAATACAAAAATGAGGTTTTACTCAATATGACTGTATACTGTAACACTCGATATGACAGTTATTTAAACATAACTCCTACACCACACATGAAAAATGGCTAATAATGCCTGAAATAATGCATCTTTGGGAGTTTTACTCGAAACAAATGCTTTTTTAAATCTTGCAAATGCAAAAAGTAGTTTTTTACTCAATATGACTATAATAGTCTTAGAATCCTGAGATAATGCGAAAAAAGCAATAAAAATGTATTCAAACATAACTTCTAAACAACAAATGCAAAATGGCTAATAATGCCTACAGATATGTATTTTGGTTAGTTGTACTAGAAAAGTGATCTTTTGTAAGGTTTGCAAAGACACGTTAGTTTTTTTTTTCAATATAACAATGTAACTGTCATACTAAATATGAAAGGTTTATAATCATATCTCCAAAACCAAATAAGACATTTGTCTTAAAAAGCCTTTAATATTGAATTTATGTAAGTTTTAGCAGAATCAGTATTTTGGAAACAATCAAAAATACAAATATTAGATTTTACTGAACTCATATTGGTCACACTCAAAATGACAGTTTTTGAAACATAACTCCAAAAATACACATACAAAATGTCTAATAATGCCTGAAGAAATGCATCTTCGAGAGTTTCCCTGAAAAAAAAACATTTGGTAAGGTTTGCAAAAACAAAATTTCATTTGTTACTCAATTTGACAGCAATGTACTTAGAATCCTGAGATATTGCGAATATAGCAATAAAAATGAATTCAAACATAATTCCTAATCCAAACGTGCAAAATGTCCAAAAATGCCTGTGATATTGAATACATGTGAGTTTTACTAGATACAGTTGTTTTTCAATGGTTTGCAAATACAAAAATGAGGTTTTACTCAATATGACTGTATACTGTAACACTCAATATGACAGTTATTTAAAAATAACTCCTACACCACACATGAAAAATGGCTAATAATGCCTGAAATAATGCATCTTTGGGAGTTTTACTCGAAACATATGCTTTTTTAAAATCTTGCAAATGCAAAAAGTAGTTTTTTACTCAATATGACTATAATAGTCTTAGAATCCTGAGATAATGCGAAAAAAGCAATAAAAATGTATTCAAACATAACTTCTAAACAACACATGCAAAATGGCTAATAATGCCTAGGGATATGTATTTTTGTTAGTTGTACTAGAAAAATGATCTTTTGTAAGGTTTGCAAAGACACAAGTTAGTTTTTTTATTCAATATAACAGTGTAACTGTCATACTAAATATGAAAGGTTTATAATCATAACTCCAAAACCAAATATGAAATCTGTCTTAAAAAGCCTTTAATATTGAATTTATGTAAGTTTTAGCAGAATAAGGTATTTTGGAAAGAATCACAAATACAAATATTAGATTTTACTGGTCTCATATCGGTCACACTCAAAATGACAGTTTTTGAAACATAACTCCAAAAATACACATGCAAAATGTCTAATAATGCCTGAAGAAATGCATCTTCGAGAGTTTTCCTGAAAAAAAAGCATTTGGTAAGGTTTGCAAAAACAAAATTTGATTTGTTACTCAATTTGACAGTAATGTACTTAGAATCCTGAGATAATGCGAAAAAAGCAATAAAAATTTATTCAAACATAATTCCTAATCCAAACGTGCAAAATGTCTGAACATGCCTGTGATATTGAATACATGTGAGTTTTACTAGATACCGTTGTTTTTCAATGGTTTGCAAATACAAAAATTTGGTTTTACTCAATATGACTGTATACTGTAACACTCAATATGACAGTTATTTAAACATAACTCCTACACCACACATGAAAAATGGCTAATAATGCCTGAAATAATGCATCTTTGGGAGTTTTACTCGAAACATAAGCTTTTTCAAATCTTGCAAATGCAAAAAGTAGTTTTTTACTCAATATGACTATAATAGTCTTAGAATCCTGAGATAATGCGAAAAAAGCAATAAAAATGTATTCAAACATAACTTCTAAACAACACATGCAAAATGGCTAATAATACCTAGGGATATGTTTTTTTGTTAGTTGTACTAGAAAAATGATCTTTTGTAAGGTTTGCAAAGACACAAGTTAGTTTTTTTTATTCAATATAACTGTGTAACTGTCATACTAAATATGAAAGGTTTATAATCATAACTCCAAAACCAAATATGACATTTGTCTTAAAAAGCCTTTAATATTGAATTTATGTAAATATTAGCAGAATCAGGTATTTTGGAAAGAATCACAAATACAAATATTAGATTTTACTGGCCTCATATTGGTCACACTCAAAATGACAGTTTTTGAAACATAACTCCAAAAATACACATGCAAAATGTCTAATAATGCCTGAAGAAATGCATCTTCGAGAGTTTTCCTGAAAAAAAAACATTTGGTAAGGTTTGCAAAAACAAAATTTGATTTGTTACTCAATTTGACAGTAATGTACTTAGAATCCTGAGGTAATGCGAAAAAAGCAATACAAATGTATTCAAACATAATTCCTAATCCAAACGTGCAAACTGTCTAAAAATGCCTGTGATATTGAATACATGTGAGTTTTACTAGATACAGTTGTTTTTCAATGGTTTGCAAATACAAAAATGAGGTTTTACTCGATATGACTGTATACTGTAACACTCAATATGACAGTTATTTAAACATAACTCATACACCACACATGAAAAATGGCTAATAATGCCTGAAATAATGCATCTTTGGGAGTTTTACTCGAAACAAATGCTTTTTTAAATCTTGCAAATGCAAAAAGTAGTTTTTTACTCAATATGACTATAATAGTCTTAGAATCCTGAGATAATGCGAAAAAAGCAATAAAAAGGTATTCAAACATAACTTCTAAACAACACATGCAAAATGGCTAATAATGCCTAGAGATATGTTTTTTTGTTAGTTGTACTAGAAAAATGATCTTTTGTAAGGTTTGCAAGGACACAAGTTAGTTTGTTTATTCAATTTAACAGTGTAACTGTCATCCTAAATATGAAAGGTTTATAATCATAACTCCAAAACCAAATATGAAATTTGTCTTAAAAAGCCTTTAATATTGAATTTATGTGAGTTTTAGCAGAATAAGGTATTTTGGAAAGAATCACAAATACAAATATTAGATTTTACTGGCCTCATATTGGTCACACTCAAAATGACAGTTTTTGAAACATAACTCCAAAAATACACATGCAAAATGTCTAATAATGCCTGAATAAATGCATCTTCGAGAGTTTTCCAGAAAAAAAAAAATTGGTAAGGTTTGCAAAAACAAATTTTGATTTGTTACTCAATTTGACAGTACTATACTTAGAATCCTGAGATAATGCGAAAAAAGCAATAAAAATGTATTCAAACATAATTCCTAATCCAAACGTGCAAAATGTCTAAAAATGCCTGTGATATTGAATACATGTGAGTTTTACTAGATACAGTTGTTTTTCAATGGTTTGCAAATACAAAAATGAGGTTTTACTCAATATGACTGTATACTGTAAGACTCAATATGACAGTTATTTAAACATAACTCCTACACCACACATGAAAAATGGCTAATAATGCCTGAAATAATGCATCTTTGGGAGTTTTACTCGAAACATATGCTTTTTTAAATCTTGCAAATGCAAAAAGTAGTTTTTTACTCAATATGACTATAATAGTCTTAGAATCCTGAGATAATGCGAAAAAAGCAATAAAAATGTATTCAAACATAACTTCTAAACAACAAATGCAAAATGGCTAATAATGCCTAGAGATATGTATTTTGGTTAGTTGTACTAGAAAAATGATCTTTTGTAAGGTTTGCAAAGACACAAGTTAGTTTTTTTTTTCAATATAACAATGTAACTTTCATACTAAATATGAAAGGTTTCTAATCATAACTCCAAAACCAAATATGACATTTGTCTTAAAAAGCCTTTAATATTGAATTTATGTAAGTTTTAGCAGAATCAGGTATTTTGGAAACAATCACAAATACAAATATTAGATTTTACTGGCCTCATATTGGTCACACTCAAAATGACAGTTTTTGAAACATAACTCCAAAACTACACATGCAAAATGTCTAATAATGCCTGAAGAAATGCATCTTCGAGAGTTTTCCTGAAAAAAAAAATATTTGGTAAGGTTTGCAAAAACAAAATTTGATTTGTTACTCAATTTGACAGTAATGTACTTAGAATCCTGAGATAATGCGAAAAAAGCAATAAAAATGTATTCAAACATAATTCCTAATCCAAACGTGCAAAATTTCTAAAAATGCCTGTGATATTGAATACATGTGAGTTTTACTAGATACAGTTGTTTTTCAATGGTTTGCAAATACCAAAATGAGGTTTTACTCGATATGACTGTATACTGTAACACTCAATATGACAGTTATTTAAACATAACTCATACACCACACATGAAAAATGGCTAATAATGCCTGAAATAATGCATCTTTGGGAGTTTTACTCGAAAAAAATGCTTTTTTAAATCTTGCAAATGCAAAAAGTAGGTTTTTACTCAATATGACTATAATAGTCTTAGAATCCTGAGATAATGCGAAAAAAGCAATAAAAATGTATTCAAACATAACTTCTAAACAACACATGCAAAATGGCTAATAATGCATAGAGATATGTTTTTTTGTTAGTTGTACTAGAAAAATGATCTTTTGTAAGGTTTGCAAAGACACAAGTTAGTTTTTTTATTCAATTTAACAGTGTAACTGTCATCCTAAATATGAAAGGTTTATAATCATAACTTCAAAACCAAATATGAAATTTGTCTTAAAAAGCCTTTAATATTGAATTTATGTGAGTTTTAGCAGAATAAGATATTTTGGAAAGAATCACAAATACAAATATTAGATTTTACTGGCCTCATATTGGTCACACTCAAAATGACAGTTTTTGAAACATAACTCCAAAAATACACATGCAAAATGTCTAATAATGCCTGAAGAAATGCATCTTCGAGTTTTCCAGAAAAAAAAAAATTGGTAAGGTTTGCAAAAACAAAATTTGATTTGTTACTCAATTTGACAGTAATGTACTTAGAATCCTGATATAATGCGAAAAAAGCAATAAAAATGTATTCAAACATAATTCCTAATCCAAACGTGCAAAATGTCTAAAAATGCCTGTGATATTGAATACATGTGAGTTTTACTAGATACAGTTGTTTTTCAATGGTTTGCAAATACAAAAATGAGGTTTTACTCAATATGACTGTATACTGTAAGACTCAATATGACAGTTATTTAAACATAACTCCTACACCACACATGAAAAATGGCTAATAATGCCTGAAATAATGCATCTTTGGGAGTTTTACTCGAAACATATGCTTTTTTAAATCTTGCAAATGCAAAAAGTAGTTTTTTACTCAATATGACTATAATAGTCTTAGAATCCTGAGATAATGCGAAAAAAGCAATAAAAATGTATTCAAACATAACTTCTAAACAACAAATGCAAAATGGCTAATAATGCCTAGAGATATGTATTTTGGTTAGTTGTACTAGAAAAATTATCTTTTGTAAGGTTTGCAAAGACACAAGTTAGTTTTTTTTTTCAATATAACAATGTAACTTTCATACTAAATATGAAAGGTTTCTAATCATAACTCCAAAACCAAATATGACATTTGTCTTAAAAAGCCTTTAATATTGAATTTATGTAAGTTTTAGCAGAATCAGGTATTTTGGAAACAATCACAAATACAAATATTAGATTTTACTGGCCTCATATTGGTCACACTCAAAATGACAGTTTTTGAAACATAACTCCAAAAATACACATGCAAAATGTCTAATAATGCCTGAAGAAATGCATCTTCTAGAGTTTTCCTGAAAAAAAAACATTTGGTAAGGTTTGCAAAAACAAAATTTGATTTGTTACTCAATTTGACAGTAATGTACTTAGAATCCTGAGGTAATGCGAAAAAAGCAATACAAATGTATTCAAACATAATTCCTAATCCAAACGTGCAAAATGTCTAAAAATGCCTGTGATATTGAATACATGTGAGTTTTACTAGATACAGTTGTTTTTCAATGGTTTGCAAATACAAAAATGAGGTTTTACTCGATATGACTGTATACTGTAACACTCAATATGACAGTTATTTAAACATAACTCATACACCACACATGAAAAATGGCTAATAATGCCTGAAATAATGCTTCTTTGGGAGTTTTACTCGAAACAAATGGTTTTTTAAATCTTGCAAATGCAAAAAGTAGTTTTTTACTCAATATGACTATAATAGTCTTAGAATCCTGAGATAATGCGAAAAAAGCAATAAAAATGTATTCAAACATAACTTCTAAACAACACATGCAAAATGGCTAATAATGCCTAGAGATATGTTTTTTTGTTAGTTGTACTAGAAAAAATATCTTTTGTAAGGTTTGCAAAGACACAAGTTAGTTTTTTTATTCAATTTAACAGTGTAACTGTCATCCTAAATATGAAAGGTTTATAATCATAACTCCAAAACCAAATATGAAATTTGTCTTAAAAAGCCTTTAATATTGAATTTATGTGAGTTTTAGCAGAATAAGGTATTTTGGAAAGAATCACAAATACAAATATAAAATTTTACTGGCCTCATATTGGTCACACTCAAAATGACAGTTTTTGAAACATAACTCCAAAAATACACATGCAAAATGTCTAATAATGCCTGAAGAAATGCATCTTCGAGAGTTTTCCAGAAAAAAAAATTTGGTAAGGTTTGCAAAAACAAAATTTGATTTGTTACTGGATTTGACAGTACTATACTTAGAATCCTGAGATAATGCGAAAAAAGCAATAAAAATGTATTCAAACATAATTCCTAATCCAAACGTGCAAAATGTCTAAAAATGCCTGTGATATTGAATACATGTGAGTTTTACTAGATACAGTTGTTTTTCAATGGTTTGCAAATACAAAAATGAGGTTTTACTCAATATGACTGTATACTGTAACACTCAATATGACAGTTATTTAAACATAACTCCTACACCACACATGAAAAATGGCTAATAATGCCTGAAATAATGCATCTTTTGGAGTTTTACTCGAAACATATGCTTTTTTAAATCTTGCAAATGCAAAAAGTAGTTTTTTTACTCAATATGACTATAATAGTCTTAGAATCCTGAGATAATGCGAAAAAAGCAATAAAAATATATTCAAACATAACTTCTAAAGAACAAATGCAAAATGGCTAATAATGCCTAGAGATATGTATTTTGGTTAGTTGTACTAGAAAAATGATCTTTTGTAAGGTTTGCAAAGACACAAGTTAGTTTTTTTTTTTCAATATAACAATGTAACTTTCATACTAAATATGAAAGGTTTCTAATCATAACTCCAAAACCAAATATGACATTTGTCTTAAAAAGCCTTTAATATTGAATTTATGTAAGTTTTAGCAGAATCAGGTATTTTGGAAACAATCACAAATACAAATATTAGATTTTACTGGCCTCATATTGGTCACACTCAAAATGACAGTTTTTGAAACATAACTCCAAAAATACACATGCAAAATGTCTAATAATGCCTGAAGAAATGCATCTTCGAGAGTTTTCCTGAAAAAAAAAACATTTGGTAAGGTTTGCAAAAACAAAATTTGATTTGTTACTCAATTTGACAGTAATGTACTTAGAATCCTGAGATAGTGCGAAAAAAGCAATAAAAAAGTATTCAAACATAATTCCTAATCCAAACGTGCAAAATGTCTAAAAATGCCTGTGATATTGAATACATGTGAGTTTTACTAGATACAGTTGTTTTTCTATGGTTTGCAAATACAAAAATGAGGTTTTACTCAATATGACTGTATACTGTAACACTCAATAAAACAGTTATTTAAACATAACTCCTACACCACACATGAAAAATGGCTAATAATGCCTGAAATAATGCATTTTTGGGAGTTTTACACGAAACATATGCTTTTTTAAATCATGCAAATGCAAAAAGTAGTTTATTACTCAATGTGACCATAATAGTCTTAGAATCCTGAGATAATGCGAAAAAAGCAATAAAAATGTATTCAAACATAACTTTTAAACAACACATGCAAAATGGCTAGTAATGCCTAGAGATATGTATTTTTGTTAGTTGTACTACAAAAATGATCTTTTGTAAGGTTTGCAAAGACACAAGTTATTTTTTTTATTCAATATAACAGTGTAACTGTCATACTAAATATGAAAGCTTTATAATCATAACTCCAAAACCAAATATAACAATTGTCTTAAAAAGCCTTTAATATTGAAATTATGTAAGTTTTTGCAGAATCAGGTATTTTGGAAAGAATCACAAATACAAATATTAGGTTTTACTGGCATCATATTGGTCACACTCAAAATGACAGTTTTTGAAACATAACTCCAAAAATACACATGCAAAATGTCTAATAATGCCTGAATAAATATATCTTCGAGAGTTTTCCTGAAAAAAAAAAATATTTGGTAAGGTTTGCAAAAACAAAATTTGATTTGTTACTCAATTTGACAGTAATGTACTTAGAATCCTGAGATAATGCGAAAAAAGCAATACAAATGTATTCAAACATAATTCCTAATCCAAACGTGCAAAATGTCTAAAAATGCCTGTGATATTGAATACATGTGAGTTTTACTAGATACAGTTGTTTTTCAATGGTTTGCAAATACAAAAATGAGGTTTTACTCAATATAACTGTATACTGTAACACTCAATATGACAGTTATTTAAACATAACTCCTACACCACACTTGAAAAATGGCTAATAATGCCTGAAATAATGCATCTTTGGGAGTTTTACTCGAAACATATGCTTTTTTAAATCTTGCAAATGCAAAAAGTAGTTTTTTACTCAAAATGACTATAATAGTCTTAGAATCCTGAGATAATGCGAAAAAAGCAATAAAAATGTATTCAAACATAACTTCTAAACAACACATGCAAAATGGCTAATAATGCCTAGAGATATGTTTTTTGTTAGTTGTACTAGAAAAATGATCTTTTGTAAGGTTTGCAAAGACACAAGTTAGTTGTTTTATTCAATTTAACAGTGTAACTGTCATCCTAAATATGAAAGGTTTATAATCATAACTCCAAAACCAAATATGAAATTTGTCTTAAAAAGCCTTTAATATTGAATTTATGTGAGTTTTAGCAGAATAAGGTATTTTGGAAAGAATCACAAATACAAATATTAGATTTTACTGGCCTCATATTGGTCACACTCAAAATGACAGTTTTTGAAACATAACTCCAAAAATACACATGCAAAATGTCTAATAATGCCTGAAGAAATGCATCTTCTAGAGTTTTCCTGAAAAAAAAACATTTGGTAAGGTTTGCAAAAACAAAATTTTATTTGTTACTCAATTTGACAGTAATGTACTTAGAATCCTGAGGTAATGCGAAAAAAGCAATACAAATGTATTCAAACATAATTCCTAATCCAAACGTGCAAAATGTCTAAAAATGCCTGTGATATTGAATACATGTGAGTTTTACTAGATACAGTTGTTTTTCAATGGTTTGCAAATACAAAAATGAGGTTTTACTCAATATAACTGTATACTGTAACACTCAATATGACAGTTATTTAAACATAACTCCTACACCACACTTGAAAAATGGCTAATAATGCCTGAAATAATGCATCTTTGGGAGTTTTACTCGAAACAAATGCTTTTTTAAATCTTGCAAATGCAAAAAGTAGTTTTTTACTCAATATGACTATAATAGTCTTAGAATCCTGAGATAATGCGAAAAAAGCAATAAAAATGTATTCAAACATAACTTCTAAACAACACATGCAAAATGGCTAATAATGCCTAGAGATATGTTTTTTTGTTAGTTGTACTAGAAAAAATATCTTTTGTAAGGTTTGCAAAGACACAAGTTAGTTTTTTTATTCAATTTAACAGTGTAACTGTCATCCTAAAATTGAAAGGTTTATAATCATAACTCCAAAACCAAATATGAAATTTGTCTTAAAAAGCCTTTAATATTGAATTTATGTGAGTTTTAGCAGAATAAGGTATTTTGGAAAGAATCACAAATACAAATATTAGATTTTACTGGCCTCATATTGGTCACACTCAAAAAGGCAGTTTTTGAAACATAACTCCAAAAATACACATGCAAAATGTCTAATAATGCCTGAAGAAATGCATCTTCGAGAGTTTTCCAGAAAAAAAAAATTGGTAAGGTTTGCAAAAACAAAATTTGAATTGTTACTCAATTTGACAGTACTATACTTAGAATCCTGAGATAATGCGAAAAAAGCAATAAAAATGTATTCAAACATAATTCCTAATCCAAACGTGCAAAATGTCTAAAAATGCCTGTGATATTGAATACATGTGAGTTTTACTAGATACAGTTGTTTTTCAATGGTTTGCAAATACAAAAATGAGGTTTTACTCAATATGACTGTATACTGTAACACTCAATATGACAGTTATTTAAACATAACTCCTACACCACACATGAAAAATGGCTAATAATGCCTGAAATAATGCATCTTTGGGAGTTTTACTCGAAATATATGCTTTTTTAAATCTTGCAAATGCAAAAAGTAGTTTTTTACTCAATATGACTATAATAGTCTTAGAATCCTGAGATAATGCGAAAAAAGCAATAAAAATGTATTCAAACATAACTTCTAAAGAACAAATGCAAAATGGCTAATAATGCCTAGAGATATGTATTTTGGTTAGTTGTACTAGAAAAATGATCTTTTGTAAGGTTTGCAAAGACACAAGTTAGTTTTTTTTTTCAATATAACAATGTAACTGTCATACTAAATATGAAAGGATTCTAATCATAACTCCAAAACCAAATATGACATTTGTCTTAAAAAGCCTTTAATATTGAATTTATGTAAGTTTTAGCAGAATCAGGTATTTTGGAAACAATCACAAATACAAATATTAGATTTTACTGGCCTCATATTGGTCACCCTCAAAATGACAGTTTTTGAAACATAACTCCAAAAATACGCATGCAAAATGTCTAATAATGCCTGAAGAAATGCATCTTCGAGAGTTTTCCTGAAAAAAAAAACATTTGGTAAGGTTTGCAAAAACAAAATTTGATTTGTTACTCAATTTGACAGTAATGTACTTAGAATCCTGAGATAGTGCGAAAAAAGCAATAAAAATGTATTCAAACATAATTCCTAATCCAAACGTGCAAAATGTCTAAAAATGCCTGTGATATTGAATACATGTGAGTTTTACTAGATACAGTTGTTTTTCTATGGTTTGCAAATACAAAAATGAGGTTTTACTCAATATGACTGTATACTGTAACACTCAATAAAACAGTTATTTAAACATAACTCCTACACCACACATGAAAAATGGCTAATAATGCCTGAAATAATGCATCTTTGGGAGTTTTACTCGAAACATATGCTTTTTTAAATCATGCAAATGCAAAAAGTAGTTTATTACTCAATATGACCATAATAGTCTTAGAATCCTGAGATAATGCGAAAAAAGCAATAAAAATGTATTCAAACATAACTTTTAAACAACACATGCAAAATGGCTAATAATGCCTAGAGATATGTATTTTTGTTAGTTGTACTAGAAAAATGATCTTTTGTAAGGTTTGCAAAGACACAAGTTAGTTTTTTTTATTCAATATAACAGTGTAACTGTCATACTAAATATGAAAGGTTTATAATCATGACTCCAAAACCAAATATGACATTTGTCTTAAAAAGCCTTTAATATTGAATTTATGTAAGTTTTTTCAGAATCAGGTATTTTGGAAAGAATCACAAATACAAATATTAGGTTTTACTGGCCTCATATTGGTCACACTCAAAATGACAGTTTTTGAAACATAACTCCAAAAATACACATGCAAAATGTCTAATAATGCCTGAAGAAATATATCTTCGAGAGTTTTCCTGAAAAAAAAAAACATCTGGTAAGGTTTGCAAAAACAAAATTTGATTTGTTACTCAATTTGACAGTAATGTACTTAGAATCCTGAGGTAATGCGAAAAAAGCAATACAAATGTATTCAAACATAATTCCTAATCCAAACGTGCAAAATGTCTAAAAATGCCTGTGATATTGAATACATGTGAGTTTTACTAGATACAGTTGTTTTTCAATAGTTTGCAAATACAAAAATGAGGTTTTACTCAATATGACTGTATACTGTAACACTCAATATGACAGTTATTTAAACATAACTCCTACACCACACATTAAAAATGGCTAATAATGCCTGAAATAATATATCTTTGGGAGTTTTACTCGAAACAAATGCCTTTTTAAATCTTGCAAATGCAAAAAGTAGTTTTTTACTCAATATGACTATAATAGTCTTAGAATCCTGAGATAATGCGAAAAAAGCAATGAAAATGTATTCAAACATAACTTCTAAACAACACATGCAAAATGGCTAATAATGCCTAGAGATATGTTTTTTTGTTAGTTGTACTAGAAAAATGATCTTTTGTAAGGTTTGCAAAGACACAAGTTAGTTTTTTTATTCAATTTAACAGTGTAACTGTCATCCTAAATATGAAAGGTTTATAATCATAACTCCAAAACCAAATATGAAATTTGTCTTAAAAAGCCTTTAATATTGAATTTATGTGAGTTTTAGCAGAATAAGGTATTTTGGAAAGAATCACAAATACAAATATTAGATTTTACTGGCCTCATATTGGTCACACTCAAAATGACAGTTTTTGAAACATAACTCCAAAAATACACATGCAAAATGTCTAATAATGCCTGAAGAAATGCATCTTCGAGAGTTTTCCTGAAAAAAAAACATTTGGTAAGGTTTGCAAAAACAAAATTTGATTTGTTACTCAATTTGACAGTAATGTACTTAGAATCCTGAGATAATGCGAAAAAAGCAATAAAAATGTATTCAAACATAATTCCTAATCCAAACGTGCAAAATGTCTAAAAATGCCTGTGATATTGAATACATGTGAGTTTTACTAGATACAGTTGTTTTTCAATGGTTTGCAAATACAAAAATGAGGTTTTACTCAATATGACTGTATAATGTAACACTCAATATGACAGTTATTTAAACATAACTCCTACACCACACATGAAAAATGGCTAATAATGCCTGAAATAATGCATCTTTGGGAGATTTACTCGAAACAAATGCTTTTTTAAATCTTGCAAATGCAAAAAGTAGTTTTTTACTCAATATGACTATAATAGTTTTAGAATCCTGAGATAATGCGAAAAAAGCAATAAAAATGTATTCAAACATAACTTCTAAACAACACATGCAAAATGGCTAATAATGCCTAGAGATATGTTTTTTTGTTAGTTGTACTAGAAAAATGATCTTTTGTAAGGTTTGCAAAGACACAAGTTAGTTTTTTTATTCAATATAACAGTGTAACTGTCATACTAAATATGAAAGGTTTATAATCATAACTCCAAAACCAAATATGAAATTTGTCTTAAAAAGCCTTTAATATTGAATTTATGTAAGTTTTTGCAGAATCAGGTATTTTGGAAAGAATCACAAATACAAATATTAGGTTTTACTGGCCTCATATTGGTCACACTCAAAATGTCAGTTTTTGAAACATAACTCCAAAAATACACATGCAAAATGTCTAATAATGCCTGAAGAAATATATCTTCGAGAGTTTTCCTGAAAAAAAAAACATTTGGTAAGGTTTGCAAAAACAAAATTTGATTTGTTACTCAATTTGACAGTAATGTACTTAGAATCCTGAGATAATGCGAAAAAAGCAATAAAAATGTATTCAAACATAATTCCTAATCCAAACGTGCAAAATGTCTAAAAATGCCTGTGATATTGAATACATGTGAGTTTTACTAGATACGGTTGTTTTTCAATGGTTTGCAAATACAAAAATGAGGTTTTACTCAATATGACTGTATACTGTAACACTCAATATGACAGTTATTTAAACATAACTCCTACACCACACATGAAAAATGGCTAATAATGCCTGAAATAATGCATCTTTGGGAGTTTTACTCGAAACAAATGCTTTTTTAAATCTTGCAAATTCAAAAAGTAGTTTTTTACTCAATATGACTATAATAGTCTTAGAATCCTGAGATAATGCGAAAAAAGCAATACAAATGTATTCAAACATAACTTCTAAACAACACATGCAAAATGGCTAATAATGCCTAGAGATATGTTTTTTTGTTAGTTGTACTAGAAAAATGATCTTTTGTAAGGTTTGCAAAGACACAAGTTAGTTTTTTTATTCAATATAACAGTGTAACTGTCATACTAAATATGAAAGGTTTATAATCATAACTCCAAAACCAAATATGACATTTGTCTTAAAAAGCCTTTAACATTGAATTTATGTAAGTTTTTGCAGAATCAGGTATTTTGGAAAGAATCACAAATACAAATATTAAGTTTTACTGGCCTCATATTGGTCACACTCAGAATGACAGTTTTTGAAACATAACTCCAAAAATACACATGCAAAATGTCTAATAATGCCTGAAGAAATATATCTTCGAGAGTTTTCCTGAAAAAAAAAACATTTGGTAAGGTTTGCAAAAACAAAATTTGATTTGTTACTCAATTTGACAGTAATGTACTTAGAATCCTGAGATAATGCGAAAAAAGCAATAAAAATGTATTCAAACATAATTCCTAATCCAAACGTGCAAAATGTCTAAAAATGCCTGTGATATTGAATACATGTGAGTTTTACTAGATACGGTTGTTTTTCAATGGTTTGCAAATACAAAAATGAGGTTTTACTCAATATGACTGTATACTGTAACACTCAATATGACAGTTATTTAAACATAACTCCTACACCACACATGAAAAATGGCTAATAATGCCTGAAATAATGCATCTTTGGGAGTTTTACTCGAAACAAATGCTTTTTTAAATCTTGCAAATGCAAAAAGTAGTTTTTTACTCAATATGACTATAATAGTCTTAGAATCCTGAGATAATGCGAAAAAAGCAATAAAAATGTATTCAAACATAACTTCTAAACAACACATGCAAAATGGCTAATAATGCCTTGAGATATGTTTTTTTGTTAGTTGTACTAGAAAAATGATCTTTTGTAAGGTTTGCAAAGACACAAGTTAGTTTTTTTTATTCAATATAACAGTGTAACTGTCATACTAAATATGAAAGGTTTATAATCATAACTCCAAAACCAAATATGACATTTGTCTTAAAAAGCCTTTAATATTGAATTTATGTAAGTTTTTGCAGAATCAGGTATTTTGGAAAGAATCACAAATACAAATATTAGGTTTTACTGGCCTCATATTGGTCACACTCAAAAGGACAGTTTTTGAAACATAACTCCAAAAATACACATGCAAAATATCTAATAATGCCTGAAGAAATATATCTTCGAGAGTTTTCCTGAAAAAAAAAACATCTGATAAGGTTTGCAAAAACAAAATTTGATTTGTTACTCAATTTGACAGTAATGTACTTAGAATCCTGAGGTAATGCGAAAAAAGCAATACAAATGTATTCAAACATAATTCCTAATCCAAACGTGCAAAATGTCTAAAAATGCCTGTGATATTGAATACATGTGAGTTTTACTAGATACAGTTGTTTTTCAATGGTTTGCAAATACAAAAATGAGGTTTTACTCAATATGACTGTATACTGTAACACTCAATATGACAGTTATTTAAACATAACTCCTACACCACACATGAAAAATGGCTAATAATGCCTGAAATAATGCATCTTTGGGAGTTTTACTCGAAACAAATGCTTTTTTAAATCTTGCAAATGCAAAAAGTAGTTTTTTACTCAATATGACTATAATAGTCTTAGAATCCTGAGATAATGCGAAAAAAGCAATGAAAATGTATTCAAACATAACTTCTAAACAACACATGCAAAATGGCTAATAATGCCTAGAGATATGTTTTTTTGTTAGTTGTACTAGAAAAATGATCTTTTGTAAGGTTTGCAAAGACACAAGTTAGTTTTTTTATTCAATTTAACAGTGTAACTGTCATCCTAAATATGAAAGGTTTATAATCATAACTCCAAAACCAAATATGAAATTTGTCTTAAAAAGCCTTTAATATTGAATTTATGTGAGTTTTAGCAGAATAAGGTATTTTGGAAAGAATCACAAATACAAATATTAGATTGTACTGGCCTCATATTGGTCACACTCAAAATGACAGTTTTTGAAACATAACTCCAAAAATACACATGCAAAATGTCTAATAATGTCTGAAGAAATGCATCTTCGAGAGTTTTCCAGAAAAAAAACATTTGGTAAGGTTTGCAAAAACAAAATTTGATTTGTTACTCAATTTGACAGTAATGTACTTAGAATCCTGAGATAATGTGAAAAAAGCAATAAAAATGTATTCAAACATAATTCCTAATCCAAACGTGCAAAATGTCTAAAAATGCCTGTGATATTGAATACATGTGAGTTTTACTAGATACGGTTGTTTTTCAATGGTTTGCAAATACAAAAATGAGGTTTTACTCAATATGACTGTATACTGTAACACTCAATATGACAGTTATTTAAACATAACTCCTACACCACACATGAAAAATGGCTAATAATGCCTGAAATAATGCATCTTTGGGAGTTTTACTCGAAACAAATGCTTTTTTAAATCTTGCAAATGCAAAAAGTAGTTTTTTACTCAATATGACTATAATAGTCTTAGAATCCTGAGATAATGCGAAAAAAGCAATAAAAATGTATTCAAACATAACTTCTAAACAACACATGCAAAATGGCTAATAATGCCTTGAGATATGTTTTTTTGTTAGTTGTACTAGAAAAATGATCTTTTGTAAGGTTTGCAAAGACACAAGTTAGTTTTTTTTATTCAATATAACAGTGTAACTGTCATACTAAATATGAAAGGTTTATAATCATAACTCCAAAACCAAATATGACATTTGTCTTAAAAAGCCTTTAATATTGAATTTATGTAAGTTTTTGCAGAATCAGGTATTTTGGAAAGAATCACAAATACAAATATTAGGTTTTACTGGACTCATATTGGTCACACTCAAAATGACAGTTTTTGAAACATAACTCCAAAAATACACATGCAAAATGTCTAATAATGCCTGAAGAAATGCATCTTCGAGAGTTTTCCAGAAAAAAAACATTTGGTAAGGTTTGCAAAAACAAAATTTGATTTGTTACTCAATTTGACAGTAATGTACTTAGAATCCTGAGATAATGCGAAAAAAGCAATAAAAATGTATTCAAACATAATTCCTAATCCAAACGTGCAAAATGTCTAAAAATGCCTGTGATATTGGATACATGTGAGTTTTACTAGATACAGTTGTTTTTCAATGGTTTGCAAATACAAAAATGAGGTTTTACTCAATATGACTGTATACTGTAACACTCAATATGACAGTTATTTAAACATAACTCCTACACCACACATGAAAAATGGCTAATAATGCCTGAAATAATGCATCTTTGGGAGTTTTACTCGAAACATATGCTTTTTTAAATCTTGCAAATGCAAACAGTAGTTTTTACTCAATATGACTATAATAGTCTTAGAATCCTGAGATAATGCGAAAAAAGCAATAAAAATGTATTCAAACATAACTTCTAAACAACACATGCAAAATGGCTAATAATGCCTAGGGATATGTATTTTTGTTAGTTGTACTAGAAAAAGGATCTTTTGTAAGGTTTGCAAAGACACAAGTTAGTTTTTTTATTCAATATAACAGTGTAACTGTCATACTAAATATGAAAGGTTTATAATCATAACTCCAAAACCAAATATGACATTTGTCTTAAAAAGCCTTTAATATTGAATTTATGTAAGTTTTTGCAGAATCAGGTATTTTGGAAAGAATAACAAATACAAATATTAGGTTTTACTGGCCTCATATTGGTCACACTCAAAATGTCAGTTTTTGAAACATAACTCCAAAAATACATATGCAAAATGTCTAATAATGCCTGAAGAAATATATCTTCGAGAGTTTTCCTGAAAAAAAAAACATTTGGTAAGGTTTGCAAAAACAAAATTTGATTTGTTACTCAATTTGACAGTAATGTACTTAGAATCCTGAGATAATGCGAGAAAAGCAATAAAAATGTATTCAAACATAATTCCTAATCCAAAAGTGCAAAATGTCTAAAAATGCCTGTGATATTGAATACATGTGAGTTTTACTAGATACAGTTGTTTTTCAATGGTTTGCAAATACAAAAATGAGGTTTTACTCAATATGACTGTATACTGTAACACTCAATATGACAGTTATTTAAACATAACTCCTACACCACACATGAAAAATGGCTAATAATGCCTGAAATAATGCATCTTTGGGAGTTTTACTCGAAACAAATGCTTTTTTAAATCTTGCAAATGCAAAAAGTAGTTTTTTACTCAATATGACTATAATAGTCTTAGAATCCTGAGATAATGCGAAAAAAGCAATAAAAATGTATTCAAACATAACTTCTAAACAACACATGCAAAATGGCTATTAATGCCTAAAGATATATTTTTTTGTTAGTTGTACTAGAAAAATGATCTTTTGTAAGGTTTGCAAAGACAAAAGTTAGTTTTTTTTATTCAATATAACAGTGTAACTGTCATACTAAATATGAAAGGTTTCTAATCATAACTCCAAAACCAAATATGAAATCTGTCTTAAAAAGCCTTTAATATTGAATTTATGTAAGCTTTAGCAGAATAAGGTATTTTGGAAAGAATCACAAATACAAATATTAGATTTTACTGGTCTCATATCGGTCACACTCAAAATGACAGTTTTTGAAACATAACTCCAAAAATACACATGCAAAATGTCTAATAATGCCTGAAGAAATGCATCTTCGAGAGTTTTCCTGAAAAAAAAAACATTTGGTAAGGTTTGCAAAAACTAAATTTGATTTGTTACTCAATTTGACAGTAATGTACTTAGAATCCTGAGATAATGCGAAAAAAGCAATAAAAATGTATTCAAACATAATTCATAATCCAAACGTGCAAAATGTCTAAAAATGCCTGTGATATTGAATACATGTGAGTTTTACTAGATACAGTTGTTTTTCAATGTTTGGAAATACAAAAATTAGGTTTTACTCAATATGACTGTATACTGTAACACTCAATATGACAGTTATTTAAACATAACTCCTACACCACACATGAAAAATGGCGAATAATGCCTGAAATAATGCATCTTTGGGAGTTTTACTCGAAACATATGCTTTTTTAAATCTTGCAAATGCAAACAGTAGTTTTTACTCAATATGACTATAATAGTCTTAGAATCCTGAGATAATGCGAAAAAAGCAATAAAAATGTATTCAAACATAACTTCTAAACAACACATGCAAAATGGCTAATAATGCCTAGAGATATGTATTTTTGTTAGTTGTACTAGAAAAATGATCTTTTGTAAGGTTTGCAAAGACACAAGTTAGTTTTTTAATTCAATATAACAGTGTAACTGTCATACTAAATATGAAAGGTTTATAATCATAACTCCAAAACCAAATATGAAATCTGTCTTAAAAAGCCTTTAATATTGAATTTATGTAAGCTTTAGCAGAATAAGGTATTTTGGAAAGAATCACAAAGACAAATATTAGATTGTACTGGCCTCATATTGGTCACACTCAAAATGACAGTTTTTGAAACATAACTCCAAAAATACACATGCAAAATGTCTAATAATGCCTGAAGAAATGCATCTTCGAGAGTTTTCCTGAAAAAAAACATTTGGTAAGGTTTGCAAAAACAAAATTTGATTTGTTACTCAATTTGACAGTAATGTACTTAGAATCCTGAGATAATGCGAAAAAAGCAATAAAAATGTATTCAAACATAATTCCTAATCCAAACGTGCAAAATTTCTAAAAATGCCTGTGATATTGAATACATGTGAGTTTTACTAGATACAGTTGTTTTTCAATGGTTTGCAAGTACAAAAATTAGGTTTTACTCAATATGACTGTATACTGCAACACTCAATATGACAGTTATTTAAACATAACTCCTACACCACACATGAAAAATGGCTAATAATGCCTGAAATAATGCATCTTTGGGAGTTTTACTCGAAACATATGCTTTTTTAAATCTTGCAAATGCAAACAGTAGTTTTTACTCAATATGACTATAATAGTCTTAGAATCCTGAGATAATGCGAAAAAAGCAATAAAAATGTATTCAAACATAACTTCTAAACAACACATGCAAAATGGCTAATAATGCCTAGAGATATGTATTTTTGTTAGTTGTACTAGAAAAATGATCTTTTGTAAGGTTTGCAAAGACACAAGTTAGTTTTTTAATTCAATATAACAGTGTAACTGTCATACTAAATATGAAAGGTTTATAATCATAACTCCAAAACCAAATATGACATTTGTCTTAAAAAGCCTTTAATATTGAATTTATGTAAGTTTTTGCAGAATCAGGTATTTTGGAAAGAATCACAAATACAAATATTAGGTTTTACTGGCCTCATATTGGTCACACTCAAAATGACAGTTTTTGAAACATAACTCCAAAAATACACATGCAAAATGTCTAATAATGCCTGAAAAAATATATCTTCGAGAGTTTTCCTGAAAAAAAAAACATTTGGTAAGGTTTGCAAAAACAAAATTTGATTTGTTACTCAATTTGACAGTAATGTACTTAGAATCCTGAGATAATGCGAAAAAAGCAATACAAATGTATTCAAACATAATTCCTAATCCAAACGTGCAAAATGTCTAAAAATGCCTGTGATATTGAATACATGTGAGTTTTACTAGATACAGTTGTTTTTCAATGGTTTGCAAATACAAAAATGAGGTTTTACTCAATATAACTGTATACTGTAACACTCAATATGACAGTTATTTAAACATAACTCCTACACCACACATGAAAAATGGCTAATAATGCCTGAAATAATGCATCTTTGGGAGTTTTACTCGAAACATATGCTTTTTTAAATCTTGCAAATGCAAAAAGTAGTTTTTTACTCAATATGACTATAATAGTCTTAGAATCCTGAGATAATGCGAAAAAAGCAATAAAAATGTATTCAAACATAACTTCTAAACAACACATGCAAAATGGCTAATAATGCCTAGAGATATGTTTTTTGTTATTTGTACTAGAAAAATGATCTTTTGTAAGGTTTGCGAAGACACAAGTTAGTTTTTTTAATCAATTTAACAGTGTAACTGTCATCCTAAATATGAAAGGTTTATAATCATAACTCCAAAACCAAATATGAAATTTGTCTTAAAAAGCCTTTAATATTGAATTTATGTGAGTTTTAGCATAATAAGGTATTTTGGAAAGAATCACAAATACAAATATTAGATTGTACTGGCCTCATATTGGTCACACTCAAAATGACAGTTTTTGAAACATAACTCCAAAAATACACATGCAAAATGTCTAATAATGCCTGAAGAAATGCATCTTCGAGAGTTTTCCTGAAAAAAAAAATGGTAAGGTTTGCAAAAACAAAATTTGATTTGTTACTCAATTTGACAGTACTGTACTTAGAATCCTGAGATAATGCGAAAAAAGCAATACAAATGTATTCAAACATAATTCCTAATCCAAACGTGCAAAATGTTTAAAAATGCCTGTGATATTGAATACATGTGAGTTTTACTAGATACAGTTGTTTTTCAATGGTTTGCAAATACAAAAATGAGGTTTTACTCAATATGACTGTATACTGTAACACTCAATATGACAGTTATTTAAACATAACTCCTACACCACACATGAAAAATGGCTAATAATGCCTGAAATAATGCATCTTTGGGAGTTTTACTCGAAACATATGCTTTTTTAAATCTTGCAAATGCAAAAAGTATTTTTTTTTACTAAATATGACTATAATAGTCTTAGAATCCTGAGATAATGCGAAAAAAGCAATAAAAATGTATTCAAACATAACTTCTAAACAACAAATTAAAAATGGCTAATAATGCCTAGAGATATGTATTTTGGTTAGTTGTATTAGAAAAATGATATTTTGTAAGGTTTGCAAAGACACAAGTTAGTTTTTTTTTTCAATATAACAATGTAACTGTCATACTAAATATGAAAGGTTTATAATCATATCTCCAAAACCAAATAAGACATTTGTCTTAAAAAGCCTTTAATATTGAATTTATGTAAGTTTTAGCAGAATCAGGTATTTTGGAAAGAATCACAAATACAAATATTAGATTTTACTGGCCTCATATTGGTCACACTCAAAATGACAGTTTTTGAAACATAACTCCAAAAATACAGATGCAAAATGTCTAATAATGCCTGAAGAAATGCATCTTCGAGAGTTTTCCTGAAAAAAAAAAACATTTGGTAAGGTTTGCAAAAACAAAATTTGATTTGTTACTCAAGTTGAAAGTAATGTACTTAGAATCCTGAGATAATGCGAAAAAAGCAATAAAAATGAATTCAAACATAATTCCTAATCTAAACATGCAAAATGTCTAAAAATGCCTGTGATATTGAATACATGTGAGTTTTACTAGATACAGTTGTTTTTCAATGTTTGGAAATACAAAAATGAGGTTTTACTCAATATGACTGTATACTGTAACACTCAATATGACAGTTATTTAAACATAACTCCTACACCACACATGAAAAATGGCTAATAATGCCTGAAATAATGCATCTTTGGGAGTTTTACTCGAAACATATGCTTTTTTAAATCTTGCAAATGCAAAAAGTAGTTTTTTTACTCAATATGACTATAATAGTCTTAGAATCCTGAGATAATGCGAAAAAAGCAATAAAAATGTATTCAAACATAACTTCTAAACAACACATGCAAAATGGCTAATAATACCTAGAGATATGTTTTTTTGATAGTTGTACTAGAAAAGTGATCTTTTGTAAGGTTTGCAAAGACACAAGTTAGTTTTTTTTATTCAATATAACTGTGTAAGTGTCATACTAAATATGAAAGGTTTATAATCATAACTCCAAAACCAAATATGACATGTGTCTTAAAAAGCCTTTAATATTGAATGTATGTAAGTTTTAGCAGAATCAGGTATTTTGGAAAGAATCACAAATACAAATATTAGATTTTACTGGCCTCATATTGGTCACACTCAAAATGACAGTTTTTGAAACATAACTCCAAAAATACACATGCAAAATGTCTAATAATGCCTGAAGAAATGCATCTTCGAGAGTTTTCCAGAAAAAAAAAAAATTGGTAAGGTTTGCAAAAACAAAAATGAGGTTTTACTCAATGTAACTGTATACTGTAACACTCAATATGACAGTTATTTAAACATAACTCCTACACCACACATGAAAAATGGCTAATAATGCCTGAAATAATGCATCTTTGGGAGTTTTACTCGAAACAAATGCTTTTTTAAATCTTGCAAATGCAAAAAGTTGTTTTTTACTCAAAATGACTATAATAGTCTCAGAATCCTGAGATAATGCGAAAAAAGCAATAAAAATGTATTCAAACATAACTTCTAAACAACACATGCAAAATGGCTAATAATGCCTAGAGATATATTTTTTTGTTAGTTGTACTAGAAAAATGATCTTTTGTAAGGTTTGCAAAGACACAAGTTAGTTTTTTTATTCAATTTAACAGTGTAAATGTCATCCTAAATATGAAAGGTTTATAATCATAACTCCAAAACCAAATATGAAATTTGTCTTAAAAAGCCTTTAATATTGAATGTATGTGAGTTTTAGCAGAATAAGGTATTTTGGAAAGAATCACAAATACAAATATTACATTTTACTGGCCTCATATTGGTCACACTCAAAATGACAGTTTTTGAAACATAACTCCAAAAATACACATGCAAAATGTCTAATAATGCCTGAAGAAATGCATCTTCGAGAGTTTTCCTGAAAAAAAAAAACATTTGGTAAGGTTTGCAAAAACAAAATTTGATTTGTTACTCAATTTGACAGTAATGTACTTAGAATCCTGAGATAATGCGAAAAAAGCAATAAAAATGAATTCAAACATAATTCCTAATCTAAACGTGCAAAATGTCTAAAAATGCCTGTGATATTAAATACATGTGAGTTTTACTAGATACAGTTGTTTTTCAATGGTTTGCAAATACAAAAATGAGGTTTTACTCAATATGACTGTATACTGTAACACTCAATATGACAGTTATTTAAACATAACTCCTACACCACACATGAAAAATGGCTAATAATGCCTGAAATAATGCATCTTTGGGAGTTTTACTCGAAACATATGCTTTTTTAAATCTTGCAAATGCAAAAAGTAGTTTTTTACTCAATATGACTATAATAGTCTTAGAATCCTGAGATAATGCGAAAAAAGCAATAAAAATGTATTCAAACATAACTTCTAAGCAACACATGCAAAATGGCTAATAATGCCTAGAGATATGTTTTTTTGTTAGTTGTACTAGAAAAATGATCTTTTGTAAGGTTTGCAAAGACAAAAGTTTGTTTTTTTATTCAATATAACAGTGTAACTGTCATACTAAATATGAAAGGTTTATAATCATAACTCCAAAACCAAATATGAAATCTGTCTTAAAAAGCCTTTAATATTGAATTGATGTAAGTTTTAGCAGAATAAGGTATTTTGGAAAGAATCACAAATACAAATATTAGATTTTATTGGTCTCATATCGGTCACACTCAAAATGACAGTTTTTGAAACATAACTCCAAAAATACACACGCAAAATGTCTAATAATGCCTGAAGAAATGCATCTTCGAGAGTTTTCCTGAAAAAAAAACATTTGGTAAGGTTTGCAAAAACAACATTTGATTTGTTACTCAATTTGACAGTAATGTACTTAGAATCCTGAGATAATGCGAAAAAAGCAATAAAAATGTATTCAAACATAATTCATAATCCAAACGTGCAAAATGTCTAAAAATGCCTGTGATATTGAATACATGTGAGTTTTACTAGATACAGTTGTTTTTCTATGGTTTGCAAATACAAAAATGAGGTTTTACTCAATATAACTGTATACTGTAACACTCAATATGACAGTTATTTAAACATAACTCCTACACCACACAGGAAAAATGGCTAATAATGCCTGAAATAATGCATCTTTGGGAGTTTTACTCGAAACATATGCTTTTTTAAATCTTGCAAATGCAAAAAGTTGTTTTTTACTCAAAATGACTATAATAGTCTTAGAATCCTGAGATAATGCGAAAAAAGCAATAAAAATGTATTCAAACATAACTTCTAAACAACACATGCAAAATGGCTAATAATGCCTAGAGATATGTTTTTTTGTTAGTTGTACTAGAAAATTGATCTTTTGTAAGGTTTGCAAAGACACAAGTTAGTTTTTTTATTCAATTTAACAGTGTAAATGTCATCCTAAATATGAAAGGTTTATAATCATAACTCCAAAACCAAATATGAAATTTGTCTTAAAAAGCCTTTAATATTGAATGTATGTGAGTTTTAGCAGAATAAGGTATTTTGGAAAGAATCACAAATACAAATATTAGATTTTACTGGCCTCATATTGGTCACACTCAAAATGACAGTTTTTGAAACATAACTCCAAAAATACACATGCAAAATGTCTAATAATGCCTGAAGAAATGCATCTTCGAGAGTTTTCCTGAAAAAAAAAAACATTTGGTAAGGTTTGCAAAAACAAAATTTGATTTGTTACTCAATTTGACAGTAATGTACTTAGAAACCTGAGGTAATGCGAAAAAAGCAATACAAATGTATTCAAACATAATTCCTAATCCAAACGTGCAAAATGTCTAAAAATTCCTGTGATATTGAATACATGTGAGTTTTACTAGATACAGTTGTTTTTCAATGGTTTGCAAATACAAAAATGAGGTTTTACTCAATATGACTGTATACTGTAACACTCAATATGACAGTTATTTAAACATAACTCCTACACCACACATGAAAAATGGCTAATAATGCCTGAAATAATGCATCTTTGGGAGTTTTACTCGAAACATATGCTTTTTTAAATCTTGCAAATGCAAAAAGTAGTTTTTTACTCAATATGACTATAATAGTCTTAGAATCCTGAGAAAATGCGAAAAAAGCAATAAAAATGTATTCAAACATAACTTCTAAACAACACATGCAAAATGGCTAATAATACCTAGAGATATGTTTTTTTGATAGTTGTACTAGAAAAGTGATCTTTTGTAAGGTTTGCAAAGACACACGTTAGTTTTTTTTATTCAATATAACTGTGTAAGTGTCATACTAAATATGAAAGGTTTATAATCATAACTCCAAAACCAAATATGACATTTGTTTTAAAAAGCCTTTAATATTGAATGTATGTAAGTTTTAGCAGAATCAGGTATTTTGGAAAGAATCACAAATACAAATATTAGATTTTACTGGCCTCATATTGGTCACACTCAAAATGACAGTTTTTGAAACATAACTCCAAAAATACACATGCAAAATGTCTAATAATGCCTGAAGAAATGCATCTTCGAGAGTTTTCCAGAAAAAAAAAAAAAATTGGTAAGGTTTGCAAAAACAAAAATGAGGTTTTACTCAATGTAACTGTATACTGTAACACTCAATATGACAGTTATTTGAACATAACTCCTACACCACACATGAAAAATGGCTAATAATGCCTGAAATAATGCATCTTTGGGAGTTTTACTCGAAACAAATGCTTTTTTAAATCTTGCAAATGCAAAAAGTTGTTTTTTACTCAAAATGACTATAATAGTCTCAGAATCCTGAGATAATGCGAAAAAAGCAATAAAAATGTATTCAAACATAACTTCTAAACAACACATGCAAAATGGCTAATAATGCCTAGAGATATGTTTTTTTGTTAGTTGTACTAGAAAAATGATCTTTTGTAAGGTTTGCAAAGACACAAGTCAATTTTTTTATTCAATTTAACAGTGTAACTGTCATCCTAAATATGAAAGGTTTATAATCATAACTTCAAAACCAAATATGAAATTTGTCCTAAAAAGCCTTTAATATTGAATTTATGTGAGTTTTAGCAGAATCAGGTATTTTGGAAAGAATCACAAATACAAATATTAGATTTTACTGGCCTCATATTGGTCACACTCAAAAGGACAGTTTTTGAAACATAACTCCAAAAATACACATGCAAAATGTCTAATAATGCCTGAAGAAATGCATCTTTGAGAGTTTTCCAGAAAAAAAAACATTTGGTAAGGTTTGCAAAAACAAAATTTGATTTGTTACTCAATTTGACAGTAATGTACTTAGAATCCTTAGATAATGCGAAAAAAGCAATAAAAATGTATTCAAACATAATTCATAATCCAAACGTGCAAAATGTCTAAAAATGCCTGTGATATTGAATACATGTGAGTTTTACTAGATACAGTTGTTTTTCAATGGTTTGCAAATACAAAAATGAGGTTTTACTCAATATGACTGTATACTGTAACACTCAATATGACAGTTATTTAAACAGAACTCCTACACCACACATGAAAAATGGCTAATAATGCCTGAAATAATGCATCTTTGGGAGTTTTACTCGAAACATATGCTTTTTTAAATCTTGCAAATGCAAAAAGTAGTTTTTTACTCAATATGACTATAATAGTCTTAGAATCCTGAGATAATGCGAAAAAATTAATAAAAATGTATTCAAACATAACTTCTAAACAACACATGCAAAATGGCTAAGAATACCTAGAGATATGTTTTTTTGTTAGTTGTACTAGAAAAATGATCTTTTGTAAGGTTTGCAAAGACACAAGTTAGTTTTTTTTATTCAATATAACTGTGTAACTGTCATACTAAATATGAAAGGTTTATAATCATAACTTCAAAACCAAATATGAAATTTGTCCTAAAAAGCCTTTAATATTGAATTTATGTGAGTTTTAGCAGAATCAGGTATTTTGGAAAGAATCACAAATACAAATATTAGATTTTACTGGCCTCATATTGGTCACACTCAAAAGGACAGTTTTTGAAACATAACTCCAAAAATACACATGCAAAATGTCTAATAATGCCTGAAGAAATGCATCTTTGAGAGTTTTCCAGAAAAAAAAACATTTGGTAAGGTTTGCAAAAACAAAATTTGATTTGTTACTCAATTTGACAGTAATGTACTTAGAATCCTTAGATAATGCGAAAAAAGCAATAAAAATGTATTCAAACATAATTCATAATCCAAACGTGCAAAATGTCTAAAAATGCCTGTGATATTGAATACATGTGAGTTTTACTAGATACAGTTGTTTTTCAATGGTTTGCAAATACAAAAATGAGGTTTTACTCAATATGACTGTATACTGTAACACTCAATATGACAGTTATTTAAACAGAACTCCTACACCACACATGAAAAATGGCTAATAATGCCTGAAATAATGCATCTTTGGGAGTTTTACTCGAAACATATGCTTTTTTAAATCTTGCAAATGCAAAAAGTAGTTTTTTACTCAATATGACTATAATAGTCTTAGAATCCTGAGATAATGCGAAAAAATTAATAAAAATGTATTCAAACATAACTTCTAAACAACACATGCAAAATGGCTAAGAATACCTAGAGATATGTTTTTTTGTTAGTTGTACTAGAAAAATGATCTTTTGTAAGGTTTGCAAAGACACAAGTTAGTTTTTTTTATTCAATATAACTGTGTAACTGTCATACTAAATATGAAAGGTTTATAATCATAACTCCAAAACCAAATATGACATTTGTCTTAAAAAGCCTTTAATATTGAATTTATGTAAGTCTTAGCAGAATCAGGTATTTTGGAAAGAATCACAAATACAAATATTAGATTTTACTGGCCTCATATTGGTCACACTCAAAATGACAGTTTTTGAAACATAACTCCAAAAATACACATGCAAAATGTCTAATAATGCCTGAAGAAATGCATCTTCGAGAGTTTTCCAGAAAAAAAAAAAATTGGTAAGGTTTG
Organism: Nerophis ophidion; assembly: GCF_033978795.1. Classification (NCBI taxonomy): domain Eukaryota; kingdom Metazoa; phylum Chordata; class Actinopteri; order Syngnathiformes; family Syngnathidae; genus Nerophis; species Nerophis ophidion. The sequence goes on along the minus strand of NW_026907048.1, from coordinate 201,406 downwards.
CAAAAACAAAAATGAGGTTTTACTCAATATAACTGTATACTGTAACACTCAATATGACAGTTATTTAAACATAACTCCTACACCACACATGAACAATGACTAATAATGCCTGAAATAATGCATCTTTGGGAGTTTTACTCGAAACAAATGCTTTTTTAAATCTTGCAAATGCAAAAAGTTCTTTTTTACTCAAAATGACTATAATAGTCTTAGAATCCTGAGATAATGCGAAAAAAGCCATAAAAATGTATTCAAACATAACTTCTAAACAACACATGCAAAATGGCTAATAATGCCTAGAGATGTGTTTTTTTGTTAGTTGTACTAGAAAAATGATCTTTTGTAAGGTTTGCAAAGACACAAGTTAGTTTTTTTTTCAATATAACGATGTAACTGTCATACTAAATATGAAAGGTTTATAATCATAACTCCAAAACCAAATAGGACATTTGTCTTAAAAAGTTTTTAATATTGAATTTATGTAAGTTTTAGCAGAATCAGGTATTTTGGAAAGAATCACAAATACAAATATTAGATTTTACTGGCCTCATATTGGTCACACTCAAAATGACAGTTTTTGAAACATAACTCCAAAAATACACATGCAAAATGTCTAATAATGCCTGAAGAAATGCATCTTTGAGAGTTTTCCAGAAAAAAAAACATTTGGTAAGGTTTGCAAAAACAAAATTTGATTTGTTACTCAATTTGACAGTAATGTACTTAGAATCCTGAGATAATGCGAAAAAAGCAATAAAAATGTATTCAAACATAATTCATAATCCAAACGTGCAAAATGTCTAAAAATGCCTGTGATATTGAATACATGTGAGTTTTACTAGATACAGTTGTTTTTCAATGGTTTGCAAATACAAAAATGAGGTTTTACTCAATATGACTGTATACTGTAATACTCAATATGACAGTTATTTAAACAGAACTCCTACACCACACATGAAAAATGGCTAAAAATGCCTGAAATAATGCATCTTTGGGAGTTTTACTCGAAACATATGCTTTTTTAAATCTTGCAAATGCAAAAAGTAGTTTTTTACTCAATATGACTATAATAGTCTTAGAATCCTGAGATAATGCGAAAAAAGCAATAAAAATGTATTCAAACATAACTTCTAAACAACACATGCAAAATGGCTAATAATGCCTAGAGATATGTTTTTTTGTTAGTTGTACTAGAAAAATGATCTTTTGTAAGGTTTGCAAAGACACAAGTCAATTTTTTTATTCAATTTAACAGTGTAACTGTCATCCTAAATATGAAAGGTTTATAATCATAACTTCAAAACCAAATATGAAATTTGTCTTAAAAAGCCTTTAATATTGAATTTATGTGAGTTTTAGCAGAATCAGGTATTTTGGAAAGAATCACAAATACAAATATTAGATTTTACTGGCCTCATATTGGTCACACTCAAAATGACAGTTTTTGAAACATAACTCCAAAAATACACATGCAAAATGTCTAATAATGCCTGAAGAAATGCATCTTTGAGAGTTTTCCAGAAAAAAAAACATTTGGTAAGGTTTGCAAAAACAAAATTTGATTAGTTACTCAATTTGACAGTAATGTACTTAGAATCCTGAGATAATGCGAAAAAAGCAATAAAAATGTATTCAAACATAATTCATAATCCAAACGTGCAAAATGTCTAAAAATGCCTGTGATATTGAATACATGTGAGTTTTACTAGATACAGTTGTTTTTCAATGGTTTGCAAATACAAAAATGAGGTTTTACTCAATATGACTGTATACTGTAACACTCAATATGACAGTTATTTAAACAGAACTCCTACACCACACATAAAAAATGGCTAATAATGCCTGAAATAATGCATCTTTGGGAGTTTTACTCGAAACATATGCTTTTTTAAATCTTGCAAATGCAAAAAGTAGTTTTTTACTCAATATGACTATAATAGTCTTAGAATCCTGAGATAATGCGAAAAAATTAATAAAAATGTATTCAAACATAACTTCTAAACAACACATGCAAAATGGCTAATAATACCTAGAGATATGTTTTTTTGTTAGTTGTACTAGAAAAATGATCTTTTGTAAGGTTTGCAAAGACACAAGTTAGTTTTTTTTATTCAATATAACTGTGTAACTGTCATACTAAATATGAAAGGTTTATAATCATAACTCCAAAACCAAATATGACATTTGTCTTAAAAAGCCTTTAATATTGAATTTATGTAAGTCTTAGCAGAATCAGGTATTTTGGAAAGAATCACAAATACAAATATTAGATTTTACTGGCCTCATATTGGTCACACTCAAAATGACAGTTTTTGAAACATAACTCCAAAAATACACATGCAAAATGTCTAATAATGCCTGAAGAAATGCATCTTCGAGAGTTTTCCAGAAAAAAAAAATTGGTAAGGTTTGCAAAAACAAAAATGAGGTTTTACTCAATATAACTGTATACTGTAACACTCAATATGACAGTTATTTAAACATAACTCCTACACCACACATGAACAATGGCTAATAATGCCTGAAATAATGCATCTTTGGGAGTTTTACTCGAAACAAATGCTTTTTTAAATCTTGCAAATGCAAAAAGTTGTTTTTTACTCAAAATGACTATAATAGTCTTAGAATCCTGAGATAATGCGAAAAAAGCAATAAAAATGTATTCAAACATAACTTCTAAACAACACATGCAAAATGGCTAATAATGCCTAGAGATGTGTTTTTTGTTAGTTGTACTAGAAAAATGATCTTTTGTAAGGTTTGCAAAGACACAAGTTAGTTTTTTTTTTCAATATAACGATGTAACTGTCATACTAAATATGAAAGGTTTATAATCATAACTCCAAAACCAAATAAGACATTTGTCAAAAAAAGCCTTTAATATTGAATTTATGTATGTTTTTGCAGAATCAGGTATTTTGGAAAGAATCACAAATACAAATATTAGGTTTTACTGGCCTCATATTGGTCACACTCAAAATGACAGTTTTTGAAACATAACTCCAAAAATACACATGCAAAATGTCTAATAATGCCTGAAGAAATATATCTTCGAGAGTTTTCCTGAAAAAAAAAACATCTGGTAAGGTTTGCAAAAAAAAATTTGATTTGTTACTCAATTTGACAGTAATGTACTTAGAAACCTGAGGTAATGCGAAAAAAGCAATACAAATGTATTCAAACATAATTCCTAATCCAAACGTGCAAAATGTCTAAAAATTCCTGTGATATTGAATACATGTGAGTTTTACTAGATACAGTTGTTTTTCAATGGTTTGCAAATACAAAAATGAGGTTTTACTCAATATGACTGTATACTGTAACACTCAATATGACAGTTATTTAAACATAACTCCTACACCACACATGAAAAATGGCTAATAATGCCTGAAATAATGCATCTTTGGGAGTTTTACTCGAAACAAATGCTTTTTTAAATCTTGCAAATGCAAAAAGTATTTTTTTTACTCAATATGACTATAATAGTCTTAGAATCCTGAGATAATGCGAAAAAAGCAATACAAATGTATTCAAACATAACTTCTAAACAACACATGCAAAATGGCTAATAATGCCTAGGGATATGTATTTTTGTTAGTTGTACTAGAAAAAGGATCTTTTGTAAGGTTTGCAAAGACACAAGTTAGTTTTTTTATTCAATATAACAGTGTAACTGTCATACTAAATATGAACGGTTTATAATCATAACTCCAAAACCAAATATGACATTTGTCTTAAAAAGCCTTTAATATTGAATTTATGTAAGTGTTTGCAGAATCAGGTATTTTGGAAAGAATCACAAATACAAATATTAGGTTTTACTGGCCTCATATTGGTCACACTCAAAATGACAGTTTTTGAAACATAACTCCAAAAATACACATGCAAAATGTCTAATAATGCCTGAAGAAATGCATCTTTGAGAGTTTTCCAGAAAAAAAAACATTTGGTAAGGTTTGCAAAAACAAAATTTGATTTGTTACTCAATTTGACAGTAATGTACTTAGAATCCTGAGATAATGCGAAAAAAGCAATAAAAATGTATTCAAACATAATTCCTAATCCAAACGTGCAAAATGTCTAAAAAGGCCTGTGATATTGAATACATGTGAGTTTTACTACATACAGTTGTTTTTCAATGGTTTGCAAATACAAAAATGAGGTTTTACTCAATATGACTGTATACTGTAACACTCAATATGACAGTTATTTAAACATAACTCCTACACCACACATGAAAAATGGCTAATAATGCCTGAAATAATGCATCTTTGGGAGTTTTACTCGAAACATATGCTTTTTTAAATCTTGCAAATGCAAAAAGTAGTTTTTTACTCAATATGACTATAATAGTCTTGGAATCCTGAGATAATGCGAAAAAAGCAATAAAAATGTATTCAAACATAACTTCTAAACAACACATGCAAAATGGCTAATAATACCTAGAGATATGTTTTTTTGTTAGTTGTACTAGAAAAATGATCTTTTGTAAGGTTTGGAAAGACACAAGTTAGTTTTTTTTATTCAATATAACTGTGTAACTGTCATACTAAATATGAAAGGTTTATAATCATAACTCCAAAACCAAATATGACATTCGTCTTAAAAAGCCTTTAATATTGAATTTATGTAAGTTTTAACAGAATCAGGTATTTTGGAAAGAATCACAAATACAAATATTAGATTTTACTGGCCTCTTATTGGTCACACTCAAAATGACAGTTTTTGAAACATAACTCCAAAAATACACATGCAAAATGTCTAATAATGCCTGAAGAAATGCATCTTCGAGAGTTTTCCGGAAAAAAAAAATTGGTTAGGTTTGCAAAAACAAAATTTGATTTGTTACTCAATTTGACAGTACTATACTTAGAATCCTGAGATAATGCAAAAAAAGCAATAAAAATGTATTCAAACATAATTCCTAATACAAACGTGCAAATTGTCTAAAAATGCCTGTGATATTGAATACATGTGAGTTTTACTAGATACAGTTGTTTTTCAATGGTTTGCAAATACAAAAATGAGGATTTACTCAATATGACTGTATACTGTAACACTCAATATGACAGTTATTTAAACATAACTCCTACACCACACATGAAAAATGGCTAATAATGCCTTAAATAATGCATCTTTGGGAGTTTTACTCGAAACATATGCTTTTTTAAATCTTGCAAATGCAAAAAGTAGTTTTTTACTCAATATGACTATACTAGTCTTAGAATCCTGAGATAATGCGAAAAAAGCAATAAAAATGTATTCAAACATAACTTCTAAACAACAAATGCAAAATGACTAATAATGCCTAGAGATATGTATTTTGGTTAGTTGTACTAGAAAAATAATCTTTTGTAAGGTTTGCAAAGACACAAGTTAGTTTTTTTTTTCAATTTAACAATGTAACTGTCATACTAAATATGAAAGGTTTATAATCATAACTCCAAAACCAAATATGACATTTGTCTTAAAAAGCCTTTAATATTGAATGTATGTAAGTTTTAGCAGAATCAGGTATTTTGGAAAGAATCACAAATACAAATATTAGATTTTACTGGCCTCATATTGGTCACACTCAAAATGACAGTTTTTGAAACATAACTCCAAAAATACACATGCAAAATGTCTAATAATGCCTGAAGAAATGCATCTTCGAGAGTTTTCCTGAAAAAAAAAAACATTTGGTAAGGTTTGCAAAAACAAAATTTGATTTGTTACTCAATTTGACGGTAATGTACTTAGAATCCTGAGATAATGCGAAAAAAGCAATAAAAATTTATTCAAACATAATTCCTAATCCAAACGTGCAACATGTCTAAAAATGCCTGTGATATTGAATACATGTGAGTTCTACTAGATACAGTTGTTTTTCTATGGTTTGAAAATACAAAAATTAGGTTTTACTCAATATGACTGTATACGGTAACACTCAATAAAACAGTTATTTAAACATAACTCCTACACCACACATGAAAAATGGTTAATAATGCCTGAAATAATGCATCTTTGGGAGTTTTACTCGAAACATATGCTTTTTTAAATCATGCAAATGCAAAAAGTAGTTTTTTACTCAATATGACTATAATAGTCTTAGAATCCTGAGATAATGCGAAAAAAGCAATAAAAATGTATTCAAACATAACTTCCAAACAACACATGCAAAATGACTAATAATGCCTAGAGATATGTATTTTTGTTAGTTGTACTAGAAAACTGATCTTTTGTAAGGTTTGCAAAGACACAAGTTAGTTTTTTTATTCAATATAACAGTGTAACTGTCATACTAAATATGAAAGGTTTATAATCATGACTCCAAAACCAAATATGACATTTGTCTTAAAAAGCCTTTAATATTGAATTTATGTAAGTTTTTGCAGAATCAGGTATTTTGGAAAGAATCACAAATACAAATATTAGGTTTTACTGGCCTCATATTGGTCACACTCAAAATGACAGTTTTTGAAACATAACTCCAAAAATACACATGCAAAATGTCTAATAATGCCCGAAGAAATATATCTTCGAGAGTTTTCCTGAAAAAAAAAAACATCTGGTAAGGTTTGCAAAAACAAAATTTGATTTGTTACTCAATTTGACAGTAATGTACTTAGAATCCTGAGGTAATGCGAAAAAAGCAATACAAATGTATTCAAACATAATTCCTAATCCAAACGTGCAAAATGTCTAAAAATGCCTGTGATATTGAATACATGTGAGTTTTACTAGATACAGTTGTTTTTCAATGGTTTGCAAATACAAAAATGAGGTTTTACTCAATATGACTGTATACTGTAACACTCAATATGACAGTTATTTAAACATAACTCCTACACCATATATGAAAAATGGCTAATAATGCCTGAAATAATGCATCTTTGGGAGTTTTACTCGAAACATATGCTTTTTTAAATCTTGCAAATGCAAAAAGTAGTTTTTTACTCAATATGACTATAATAGTCTTAGAATCCTGAGATAATGCGAAAAAAGCAATAAAAATGTATTCAAACATAACTTCTAAACAACAAATGCAAAATGGCTAATAATGCCTAGAGATATGTATTTTGGTTAGTTGTACTAGAAAAATGATCTTTTGTAAGGTTTGCAAAGACACAAGTTAGTTTTTTTTTCAATATAACAATGTAAGTGTCATACTAAATATGAAAGGTTTACAATCATAACTCCAAAACCAAATATGACATTTGTCTTAAAAAGCCTTTAATATTGAATTTATGTCAGTTTTAGCAGAATCAGGTATTTTGGAAAGAATCACAAATACAAATATTAGATTTTACTGGCCTTGACAGTTTTTGAAACATAACTCTAAAAATACACATGCAAAATGTCTAATAATGCCTGAAGAAATGCATCTTCGGGAGTTTTCCTGAAAAAAAAAACATTTGGTAAGGTTTGCAAAAACAAAATTTGATTTGTTACTCAATTTGACAGTAATGTACTTAGAATCCTGAGATAATGCGAAAAAAGCAATAAAAATGTATTCAAACATAATTCCTAATCCAAACGTGCAAAATGTCTAAAAATGCCTGTGATATTGAATACATGTGAGTTTTACTAGATACAGTTGTTTTTCAATGGTTTGCAAGTACAAAAATGAGGTTTTACTCAATATGACTGTATACTGCAACATTCAATATGACAGTTATTTAAACATAACTCCTACACCACACATGAAAAATGGCTAATAATGCCTGAAATAATGCATCTTTGGGAGTTTTACTCGAAACATATGCTTTTTTAAATCTTGCAAATGCAAACAGTAGTTTTTTACTCAATATGACTATAATAGTCTTAGAATCCTGAGATAATGCGAAAAAAGCAATAAAAATGTATTCAAACATAACTTCTAAACAACACATGCAAAATGGCTAATAATGCCTAGGGATATATATTTTTGTTAGTTGTACTACAAAATTGATCTTTTGTAAGGTTTGCAAAGACACAAGTTAGTTTTTTTATTCAATATAACAGTGTAACTGTCATACTAAATATGAAAGGTTTATAATCATAACTCCAAAACCAAATATGACATTTGTCTTAAAAAGCCTTTACTATTGAATTTATGTAAGTTTTTGCAGAATCAGGTATTTTGGAAAGAATCACAAATACAATATTAGGTTTTACTGGCCTCATATTGGTCACACTCAAAATGACAGTTTTTGAAACATAACTCCAAAAATACACATGCAAAATGTCTAATAATGCCTGAAGAAATGCATCTTCGAGAGTTTTCCTGAAAAAAAAAAAACATCTGGTAAGGTTTGCAAAAACAAAATTTGATTTGTTACTCAATTTGACAGTAATGTACTTAGAATCCTGAGATAATGCGAAAAAAGCAAAACAAATGTATTCAAACATAATTCCTAATCCAAACGTGCAAAATGTCTAAAAATGCCTGTGATATTGAATACATGTGAGTTTTACTAGATACAGTTGTTTTTCAATGGTTTGCAAATACAAAAATGAGGTTTTACTCAATATGACTGTATACTGTAACACTCAATATGACAGTTATTTAAACATAACTCCTACACCACACATGAAAAATGGCTAATAATGCCTGAAATAATGCATCTTTGGGAGTTTTACTCGAAACATATGCTTTTTTAAATCTTGCAAATGCAAAAAGTAGTTTTTTACTCAATATGACTATAATAGTCTTAGAATCCTGAGATAATGCGAAAAAAGCAATAAAAATGTATTCAAACCTAACTTCTAAACAACACATGCAAAATGGCTAATAATACCTAGAGATATGTATTTTTGTTAGTTGTACTAGAAAAATGATCTTTTGTAAGGTTTGCAAAGACACAAGTTAGTTTTTTTTATTCAATATAACTGTGTAACTGTCATACTAAATATGAAAGGTTTATAATCATAACTCCAAAACCAAATATGACATTTGTCTTAAAAAGCCTTTAATATTGAATTTATGTAAGTTTTAGCAGAATCAGGTATTTTGGAAAGAATCACAAATACAAATATTAGATTTTACTGGCCTCATATTGGTCACACTCAAAATGACAGTTTTTGAAACATAACTCCAAAAATACACATGCAAAATGTCTAATAATGCCTGAAGAAATGCATCTTCGAGAGTTTTCCTGAAAAAAAAACAAATTTTGGTAAGGTTTGCAAAAACAAAATTTGATTTGTTACTCAATTTGACAGCAATGTACTTAGAATCCTGAGATAATGCGAATATAGCAATAAAAATGAATTCAAACATAATTCCTAATCCAAACGTGCAAAATCTCTAAAAATGCCTGTGATATTGAATACATGTGAGTTTTACTAGATACAGTTGTTTTTCAATGGTTTGCAAATACAAAAATGAGGTTTTACTCAATATGACTGTATACTGTAACACTCAATATGACAGTTATTTAAACATAACTCCTACACCACACATGAAAAATGGCTAATAATGCCTGAAATAATGCATCTTTGGGAGTTTTACTCGAAACATATGCTTTTTTAAATCTTGCAAATGCAAAAAGTAGTTTTTTACTCAATATGACTACAATAGTCTTAGAATCCTGAGATAATGCGAAAAAAGCAATAAAAATGTATTCAAACATAACTTCTAAACAACACATGCAAAATGGCTAATAATACCTAGAGGTATGTTTTTTTGTTAGTTGTACTAGAAAAATGATGTTTTGTAAGGTTTGCAAAGACACAAGTTAGTTTTTTTTATTCAATATAACTGTGTAACTGTCATACTAAATATGAAAGGTTTATAATCATAACTCCAAAACCAAATATGACATTCGTCTTAAAAAGCCTTTAATATTGAATTTATGTAAGTTTTAACAGAATCAGGTATTTTGGAAAGAATCACAAATACAAATATTAGATTTTACTGGCCTCATATTGGTCACACTCAAAATGACAGTTTTTGAAACATAACTCCAAAAATACACATGCAAAATGTCTAATAATGCCTGAAGAATTGCATCTTCGAGAGTTTTCCAGAAAAAAAAAATTATTTAGGTTTGCAAAAACAAAATTTGATTTGTTACTCAATTTGACAGTACTATACTTAGAATCCTGAGATAATGCAAAAAAAAGCAATAAAAATGTATTCAAACATAATTCCTAATCCAAACGTGCAAAATGTCTAAAAATGCCTGTGATATTGAATACATGTGAGTTTTACTAGATACAGTTGTTTTTCAATGGTTTGCAAATACAAAAATGAGGTTTTACTCAATATGACTGTATACTGTAACACTCAATATGACAGTTATTTAAACAGAACTCCTACACCACACATGAAAAATGGCTAATAATGCCTGAAATAATGCATCTTTGGGAGTTTTACTCGAAAAATATGCTTTTTTAAATCTTGCAAATGCAAAAAGTAGTTTTTTACTCAATATGACTATAATAGTCTTAGAATCCTGAGATAGTGCGAAAAAAGCAATAAAAATGTATTCAAACATAACTTCTAAACAACACATGCAAAATGGCTAATAATACCTAGAGATATGTTTTTTTGTTAGTTGTACTAGAAAAATGATGTTTTGTAAGGTTTGCAAAGACACAAGTTAGTTTTTTTTATTCAATATAACTGTGTAACTGTCATACTAAATATGAAAGGTTTATAATCATAACTCCAAAACCAAATATGACATTTGTCTTAAAAAGCCTTTAATATTGAATTTATGTAAGTTTTAGCAGAATCAGGTATTTTGGAAAGAATCACAAATACAAATATTAGATTTTACTGGCCTCATATTGGTCACACTAAAAATGACAGTTTTTGAAACATAACTCCAAAAATACACATGCAAAATGTCTAATAATGCCTGAAGAAATGCATCTTCGGGAGTTTTCCTGAAAAAAAAAAAAAAATTGGTAAGGTTTGCAAAAACAAAATTTGATTTGTTACTCAATTTGACAGTAATGTACTTAGAATCCTGAGATAATGCGAAAAAAGCAATAAAAATGTATTCAAACATAATTCCTAATCCAAACGTGCAAAATGTCTAAAAATGCCTGTGATATTGAATACATGTGAGTTTTACTAGATACAGTTGTTTTTCTATGGTTTGCAAATACAAAAATGAGGTTTTACTCAATATGACTGTATACTGTAACACTCAATAGAACAGTTATTTAAACATAACTCCTACACCACACATGAAAAATGGCTAATAATGCCTGAAATAATGCATCTTTGGGAGTTTTACTCGAAACATATGCTTTTTTAAATCTTGCAAATGCAAAAAGTAGTTTTTTACTCGATATGACTATAATAGTCTTAGAATCCTGAGATAATGCGAAAAAAGCAATAAAAATGTATTCAAACATAACTTCTAAACAACACATGCAAAATGGCTAATAATACCTAGAGGTATGTTTTTTTGTTAGTTGTACTAGAAAAATGATGTTTTGTAAGGTTTGCAAAGACACAAGTTAGTTTTTTTTATTCAATATAACTGTGTAACTGTCATACTAAATATGAAAGGTTTATAATCATAACTCCAAAACCAAATATGAAATTTGTCTTAAAAAGCCTTTAATATTGAATTTATGTGAGTTTTAGCAGAATCAGGTATTTTGGAAAGAATCACAAATACAAATATTAGATTTTACTGGCCTCATATTGGTCACACTCAAAATGACAGTTTTTGAAACATAACTCCAAAAATACACATGCAAAATGTCTAATAATGCCTGAAGAAATGCATCTTCGAGAGTTTTCCAGAAAAAAAAAATTGGTTAGGTTTGCAAAAACAAAATTTGATTTGTTACTCAATTTGACAGTACTATACTTAGAATCCTGAGATAATGCAAAAAAAAGCAATAAAAATGTATTCAAACATAAGTCCTAATCCAAACGTGCAAAATGTCTAAAAATGCCTGTGATATTGAATACATGTGAGTTTTACTAGATACAGTTGTTTTTCAATGGCTTGCAAATACAAAAATGAGGTTTTACTCAATATGACTGTATACTGTAACACTCAATATGACAGTTATTTAAACATAACTCCTACACCACACATGAAAAATGGCTAATAATGCCTGAAATAATGCATCTTTGGGAGTTTTACTCGAAACATATGCTTTTTTAAATCTTGCAAATGCAAAAAGTAGTTTTTTACTCAATATGACTATACTAGTCTTAGAATCCTGAGATAATGCGAAAAAAGCAATAAAAATATATTCAAACATAACTTCTAAACAACAAATGCAAAATGACTAATAATGCCTAGAGATATGTATTTTGGTTAGTTGTTCTAGAAAAATGATCTTTTGTAAGGTTTGCAAAGACACAAGTTAGTTTTTTTTTTCAATTTAACAATGTAACTGTCATACTAAATATGAAAGGTTTATAATCATGACTCCAAAACCAAATATGACATTTGTCTTAAAAAGCCTTTAATATTGAATTTATGTAAGTTTTAGCAGAATCAGGTATTTTGGAAAGAATCACAAATACATATATTAGATTTTACTGGCCTCATATTGGTCACACTCAAAATGACAGTTTTTGAAACATAACTCCAAAAATACACATGCAAAATGTCTAATAATGCCTGAAGAAATGCATCTTCGAGAGTTTTCCTGAAAAAAAAAAATTTGGTAAGGTTTGCAAAAACAAAATTTGATTTGTTACTCAATTTGACAGTAATGTACTTAGAATCCTGAGATAATGTGAAAAAGGCAATAAAAATGTATTCAAACATAATTCATAATCCAAACGTGCAAAATGTCTAAAAATGCCTGTGATATTGAATACATGTGAGTTTTACTAGATACAGTTGTTTTTCAATGGTTTGCAAATACAAAAATGAGGTTTTACTCAATATAACTGTATACTGTAACACTCAATATGACAGTTATTTAAACATAACTCCTACACCACACATGAAAAATGGCTAATATTGCCTGAAATAATGCATCTTTGGGAGTTTTACTCGAAACATATGCTTTTTTAAATCTTGCAAATGCAAAAAGTAGTTTTTTACTCAATATGACTATAATAGTCTTAGAATCCTGAGATAATGCGAAAAAAGCAATAAAAATGTATTCAAACATAACTTCTAAACAACACATGCAAAATGGCTAATAATGCCTAGAGATATGTTTTTTTGTTAGTTGTACTAGAAAAATTATCTTTTGTAAGGTTTGCAAAGACACAAGTTAGTTTTTTTATTCAATATAACAGTGTAACTGTCATACTAAATATGAAAGGTTTATAATCATAACTTCAAAACCAAATATGAAATTGGTCTTAAAAAGCTTTTAATATTGAATTTATGTGAGTTTTAGCAGAATAAGGTGTTTTGGAAAGAATCACAAATACAAATATTAGATTTTACTGGCCTCATATTGGTCACACTCAAAATGACAGTTTTTGAAACATAAATCCAAAAATACACATGCAAAATGTCTAATAATGCCTGAAGAAATGCATCTTCGAGAGTTTTCCTGAAAAAAAAAACATTTGGTAAGGTTTGCAAAAACAAAATTTGATTTGTTACTCAATTTGACAGTAATGTACTTAGGATCCTGAGATAATGCGAAAAAAGCAATACAAATGTATTCAAACATAATTCCTAATCCAAACGTGCAAAATGTCTAAAAATGCCTGTGATATTGAATACATGTGAGTTTTACTAGATACAGTTGTTTTTCAATGGTTTGCAAATACAAAAATGAGGTTTTACTCAATATGACTGTATACTGTAACACTCAATATGACAGTTATTTAAACATAACTCCTACACCACACATGAAAAATGGCTAATAATGCCTGAAATAATGCATCTTTGGGGGTTTTACTCGAAACAAATGCTTTTTTAAATCTTGCAAATGCAAAAAGTAGTTTTTTACTCAATATGACTATAATAGTCTTAGAATCCTGAGATAATGCGAAAAAAGCAATAAAAAGGTATTCAAACATAACTTCTAAACAACACATGCAAAATGGCTAATAATGCCTAGAGATATGTTTTTTTGTTAGTTGTACTAGAAAAATGATCTTTTGTAAGGTTTGCAAAGACACAAGTTAGTTTTTTTATTCAATTTAACAGTGTAACTGTCATCCTAAATATGAAAGGTTTATAATCATAACTCCAAAACCAAATATGAAATTTGTCTTAAAAAGCCTTTAATATTGATTTTATGTGAGTTTTAGCAGAATAAGGTATTTTGGAAAGAATCACAAATACAAATATTAGATTGTACTGGCCTCATATTGGTCACACTCAAAATGACAGTTTTTGAAACATAACTCCAAAAATACACATGCAAAATGTCTAATAATGCCTGAAGAAATGCATCTTCGAGAGTTTTCCAGAAAAAAAACATTTGGTAAGTTTTGCAAAAACAAAATTTGATTTGTTACTCAATTTGACAGTAATGTACTTAGAATCCTGAGATAATGCGAAAAAAGCAATAAAAATGTATTCAAACATAATTCCTAATCCAAACGTGCAAAATGTCTAAAAATGCCTGTGATATTGAATACATGTGAGTTTTACTAGATACAGTTGTTTTTCAATGGTTTGCAAGTACAAAAATGAGGTTTTACTCAAAATGACTGTATACTGCAACACTCAATATGACAGTTATTTAAACATAACTCCTACACCACACATGAAAAATGGCTAATAATGCCTGAAATAATGCATCTTTGGGAGTTTTACTCGAAACATATGCTTTTTTAAATCTTGCAAATGCAAACAGTAGTTTTTTACTCAATATGACTATAATAGTCTTTGAATCCTGAGATAATGCGAAAAAAGCAATAAAAATGTATTCAAACATAACTTCTAAACAACACATGCAAAATGGCTAATAATGCCTAGGGATATGTATTTTTGTTAGTTGTATTAGAAAAATGATCTTTTGTAAGGTTTGCAAAGACACAAGTTAGTTTTTTTATTCAATATAACAGTGTAACTATCATACTAAATATGAAAGGTTTATAATCATAACTCCAAAACCAAATATGACATTTGTCTTAAAAAGCCTTTAATATTGAATTTATGTAAGTTTTTGCAGAATCAGGTATTTTGGAAAGAATCACAAATACAAATATTAGGTTTTACTGGCCTCATATTGGTCACACTAAAAATGACAGTTTTTGAAACATAACTCCAAAAATACACATGCAAAATGTCTAATAATGCCTGAAGAAATATATCTTCGAGAGTTTTCCTGAAAAAAAAACATTTGGTAAGGTTTGCAATAACAAAATTTGATTTGTTACTCAATTTGACAGTAATGTACTTAGAATCCTGAGATAATGCGAAAAAAGCAATACAAATATATTCAAACATAATTCCTAATCCAAACGTGCAAAATGTCTAAAAATGCCTGTGATATTGAATACATGTGAGTTTTACTAGATACAGTTGTTTTTCAATGGTTTGCAAATACAAAAATGAGGTTTTACTCAATATGACTGTATACTGTAACACTCAATATGACAGTTATTTAAACATAACTCCTACACCACACATGAAAAATGGCTAATAATGCCTGAAATAATGCATCTTTGGGAGTTTTACTCGAAACAAATGCTTTTTTAAATCTTGCAAATGCAAAAAGTAGTTTTTTACTCAATATGACTATAATAGTCTTAGAATCCTGAGATAATGCGAAAAAAGCAATAAAAATGTATTCAAACATAACTTCTAAACAACACATGCAAAATGGCTAATAATGCCTAGAGATATGTTTTTTTTGTTAGTTGTACTAGAAAGATGATCTTTTGTAAGGTTTGCAAAGACACAAGTTAGTTTTTTTATTCAATATAACAGTGTAACTGTCATACTAAATATGAAAGGTTTATAATCATAACTCCAAAACCAAATATGACGTTTGTCTTAAAAAGCCTTTAATATTGAATTTATGTAAGTTTTTGCAGAATCAGGTATTTTGGAAAGAATCACAAATACAAATATTAGGTTTTACTGGCCTCATATTGGTCACACTCAAAATGACAGTTTTTGAAACATAACTCCAAAAATACACATGCAAAATGTCTAATAATGCCTGAAGAGATATATCTTCGAGAGTTTTCCTGAAAAAAAAAAACATTTGGTAAGGTTTTCAAAAACAAAATTTGATTTGTTACTCAATTTGATTTGTTACTCAATTTGACAGTAATGTACTTAGAATCCTGAGATAATGCGAAAAAAGCAATACAAATATATTCAAACATAATTCCTAATCCAAACGTGCAAAATGTCTAAAAATGCCTGTGATATTGAATACATGTGAGTTTTACTAGATACAGTTGTTTTTCAATGGTTTGCAAATACAAAAATGAGGTTTTACTCAATATGACTGTATACTGTAACACTCAATATGACAGTTATTTACACATAACTCCTACACCACATATGAAAAATGGCTAATAATGCCTGAAATAATGCATCTTTGGGAGTTTTACTCGAAACAAATGCTTTTTTAAATCTTGCAAATGCAAAAAGTAGTTTTTTACTCAATATGACTATAATAGTCTTAGAATCCTGAGATAATGCGAAAAAAGCAATAAAAATGTATTCATACATAACTTCTAAACAACACATGCAAAATGGCTAATAATGCCTAGAGATATGTTTTTTTGTTAGTTGTACTAGAAAAATTATCTTTTGTAAGGTTTGCAAAGACAAAAGTTACTTTTTTTATTCAATATAACAGTGTAACTGTCATACTAAATATGAAAGGTTTATAATCATAACTCCAAAACCAAATATGAAATCTGTCTTAAAAAGCCTTTAATATTGAATTTATGTAAGTCTTAGCAGAATAAGGTATTTTGGAAAGAATCACAAATACAAATATTAGATTTTACTGGTCTCATATTGGTCACACTCAAAATGACAGTTTTTGAAACATAACTCCAAAAATACACATACAAAATGTCTAAAAATGCCTGAAGAAATGCATCTTCGAGAGTTTTCCTGAAAAAAAAAAACATTTGGTAAGGTTTGCAAAAACAAAATTTGATTTGTTACTCAATTTGACAGTAATGTACTTAGAATCCTGAGATAATGCGAAAAAAGCAATACAAAAGTATTCAAACATAATTCCTAATCCAAACGTGCAAAATGTCTAAAAATGCCTGTGATATTGAATACATGTGAGTTTTACTAGATACAGTTGTTTTTCAATGGTTTGCAAATACAAAAATGAGGTTTTACTCAATATGACTGTATACTGTAACACTCAATATGACAGTTATTTAAACATAACTCCTACACCACACATGAAAAATGGCTAATAATGCCTGAAATAATGCATCTTTGGGAGTTTTACTCGAAACATATGCTTTTTTAAATCTTGCAAATGCAAAAAGTAGTTTTTTTTCTCAATATGACTATAATAGTCTTAGAATCCTGAGATAATGCGAAAAAAGCAATACAAATGTATTCAAACATAACTTCTAAACAACAAATGCAAAATGGCTAATAATGCCTAGAGATATGTATTTTGGTTAGTTGTACTAGAAAAATGATATTTTGTAAGGTTTGCAAAGACACAAGTTAGTTTTTTTTTCAATATAACAATGTAACTGTCATACTAAATATGAAAGGTTTATAATCATATCTCCAAAACCAAATAAGACATTTGTCTTAAAAAGCCTTTAATATTGAATTTATGTAAGTTTTAGCAGAATCAGGTATTTTGGAAAGAATCACAAATACAAATATTAGATTTTACTGGCCTCATATTGGTCACACTCAAAATGACAGTTTTTGAAACATAACTCCAAAAATACACATGCAAAATGTATAATAATAACTGAAGAAATGCATCTTTGAGAGTTTTCCAGAAAAAAACAATTGGTTAGGTTTGCAAAAACAAAATTTGATTTGTTACTCAATTTGACAGTACTATACTTAGAATCCTGAGATAATGCGAAAAAAGCAATAAAAATGTATTCATACATAACTTCTAAACAACACATGCAAAATGGCTAATAATGCCTAGAGATATGTTTTTTTGTTAGTTGTACTAGAAAAATTATCTTTTGTAAGGTTTGCAAAGACAAAAGTTACTTTTTTTATTCAATATAACAGTGTAACTGTCATACTAAATATGAAAGGTTTATAATCATAACTCCAAAACCAAATATGAAATCTGTCTTAAAAAGCCTTTAATATTGAATTTATGTAAGTCTTAGCAGAATAAGGTATTTTGGAAAGAATCACAAATACAAATATTAGATTTTACTGGTCTCATATTGGTCACACTCAAAATGACAGTTTTTGAAACATAACTCCAAAAATACACATACAAAATGTCTAAAAATGCCTGAAGAAATGCATCTTCGAGAGTTTTCCTGAAAAAAAAAAACATTTGGTAAGGTTTGCAAAAACAAAATTTGATTTGTTACTCAATTTGACAGTAATGTACTTAGAATCCTGAGATAATGCGAAAAAAGCAATACAAAAGTATTCAAACATAATTCCTAATCCAAACGTGCAAAATGTCTAAAAATGCCTGTGATATTGAATACATGTGAGTTTTACTAGATACAGTTGTTTTTCAATGGTTTGCAAATACAAAAATGAGGTTTCACTCAATATGACTGTATACTGTAACACTCAATATGACAGTTATTTAAACATAACTCCTACACCACACATGAAAAATGGCTAATAATGCCTGAAATAATGCATCTTTGGGAGTTTTACTCGAAACATATGCTTTTTTAAATCTTGCAAATGCAAAAAGTAGTTTTTTTTCTCAATATGACTATAATAGTCTTAGAATCCTGAGATAATGCGAAAAATGCAATACAAATGTATTCAAACATAACTTCTAAACAACAAATGCAAAATGGCTAATAATGCCTAGAGATATGTATTTTGGTTAGTTGTACTAGAAAAATGATATTTTGTAAGGTTTGCAAAGACACAAGTTAGTTTTTTTTTCAATATAACAATGTAACTGTCATACTAAATATGAAAGGTTTATAATCATATCTCCAAAACCAAATAAGACATTTGTCTTAAAAAGCCTTTAATATTGAATTTATGTAAGTTTTAGCAGAATCAGGTATTTTGGAAAGAATCACAAATACAAATATTAGATTTTACTGGCCTCATATTGGTCACACTCAAAATGACAGTTTTTGAAACATAACTCCAAAAATACACATGCAAAATGTCTAATAATAACTGAAGAAATGCATCTTCGAGAGTTTTCCAGAAAAAAACAATTGGTTAGGTTTGCAAAAACAAAATTTGATTTGTTACTCAATTTGACAGTAATGTACTTAGAATCCTGAGATAATGCGAAAAAAACAATAAAAATGTATTCAAACATAATTCATAATCCAAACGTGCAAAATGTCTAAAAATGCCTGTGATATTGAATACATGTGAGTTTTACTAGATACAGTTGTTTTTCAATGGTTTGCAAATACAAAAATGAGGTTTTACTCAATATGACTGTATACTGTAAAACTCAATATGACAGTTATTTAAACATAACTCCTACACCACACATGAAAAATGGCTAATAATGCCTGAAATAATGCCTTTGGGAGTTTTACTCGAAACAAATGCTTTTTTAAATCTTGCAAATGCAAAAAGTTGTTTTTTACTCAAAATGACTATAATAGTCTTAGAATCCTGAGATAATGCGAAAAAAGCAATAAAAATGTATTCAAACATAACTTCTAAACAACACATGCAAAATGGCTAATAATGCCTAGAGATATGTTTTTTTGTTAGTTGTACTAGAAAAATGATCTTTTGTAAGGTTTGCAAAGACACAAGTTAGTTTTTTTATTCAATTTAACAGTGTAACTGTCATCCTAAATATGAAAGGTTTATAATCATAACTCCAAAACCAAATATGAAATTTGTCTTAAAAAGCCTTTAATATTGAATTTATGTGAGTTTTAGCAGAATAAGGTATTTTGGAAAGAATCACAAATACAAATATTAGATTTTACTGGCCTCATATTGGTCACACTCAAAATGACAGTTTTTGAAACATAACTCCAAAAATACACATGCAAAATGTCTAATAATGCCTGAAGAAATGCATCTTCGAGAGTTTTCCTGAAAAAAAAAACATTTGGTAAGGTTTGCAAAAACAAAATTTGATTTGTTACTCAATTTGACAGTAATGTACTTAGAATCCTGAGATAATGTGAAAAAGGCAATAAAAATGTATTCAAACATAATTCATAATCCAAACGTGCAAAATGTCTAAAAATGCCTGTGATATTGAATACATGTGAGTTTAACTAGATACAGTTGTTTTTCAATGGTTTGCAAATACAAAAATGAGGTTTTACTCAATATAACTGTATACTGTAACACTCAATATGACAGTTATTTAAACATAACTCCTACACCACACATGAAAAATGGCTAATAATGCCTGAAATAATGCATCTTTGGGAGTTTTACTCGAAACATATGCTTTTTTAAATCTTGCAAATGCAAAAAGTAGTTTTTTACTCAATATGACTATAATAGTCTTAGAATCCTGAGATAATGCGAAAAAAGCAATAAAAATGTATTCAAACATAACTTCTAAACAACAAATGCAAAATGGCTAATAATGCCGAGAGATATGTATTTTGGTTAGTTGTACTAGAAAAATGATATTTTGTAAGGTTTGCAAAGACACAAGTTAGTTTTTTTTTTCAATATAACAATGTAACTGTCATACTAAATATGAAAGGTTTATAATCATATCTCCAAAACCAAATAAGACATTTGTCTTAAAAAGCCTTTAATATTGAATTTATGTAAGTTTTAGCAGAATCAGGTATTTTGGAAAGAATCACAAATACAAATATTAGATTTTACTGGCCTCATATTGGTCACACTCAAAATGACAGTTTTTGAAACATAACTCCAAAAATACACATGCAAAATGTATAATAATGCCTGAAGAAATGCATCTTCGAGAGTTTTCCTGAAAAAAAAAACATTTGGTAAGGTTTGCAAAAACAAAATTTGATTTGTTACTCAATTTGACAGTAATGTACTTAGAATCCTGAGATAATGCGAAAAAAGCAATACAAAAGTATTCAAACATAATTCCTAATCCAAACGTGCAAAATGTCTAAAAATGCCTGTGATATTGAATACATGTGAGTTTTACTAGATACAGTTGTTTTTCAATGGTTTGCAAATACAAAAATGAGGTTTTACTCAATATGACTGTATACTGTAACACTCGATATGACAGTTATTTAAACATAACTCCTACACCACACATGAAAAATGGCTAATAATGCCTGAAATAATGCATCTTTGGGAGTTTTACTCGAAACAAATATTTTTTTAAATCTTGCAAATGCAAAAAGTTGTTTTTTACTCAAAATGACTATAATAGTCTTAGAATCCTGAGATAATGCGAAAAAAGCAATAAAAATGTATTCAAACATAACTTCTAAACAACACATGCAAAATGGCTAATAATGCCTAGAGATATGTTTTTTTGTTAGTTGTACTAGAAAAATGATCTTTTGTAAGGTTTGCAAAGACACAAGTTAGTTTTTTTATTTAATTTAACAGTGTAACTGTCATCCTAAATATGAAAGGTTTATAATCATAACTCCAAAACCAAATATGAAATTTGTCTTAAAAAGCCTTTAATATTGAATTTATGTGAGTTTTAGCAGAATAAGGTATTTTGGAAAGAATCACAAATACAAATATTAGATTTTACTGGCCTCATATTGGTCACACTCAAAATGACAGTTTTTGAAACATAACTCCAAAAATACACATGCAAAATGTCTAATAATGCCTGAAGAAATGCATCTTCGAGAGTTTTCCTGAAAAAAAAACATTTGGTAAGGTTTGCAAAAACAAAATTTGATTTGTTACTCAATTTGACAGTAATGTACTTGGAATCCTGAGATAATGCGAATATAGCAATAAAAATGAATTCAAACATAACTTCTAAACAACACATGCAAAATGGCTAATAATGCCTAGAGATATGTATTTTGGTTAGTTGTACTAGAAAAATGATCTTTTGTAAGGTTTGCAAAGACACAAGTTAGTTTTTTTATTCAATATAACAGTGTAACTGTCATACTAAATATGAAAGGTTTATAATCATAACTCCAAAACCAAATATGACATTTGTCTTAAAAAGCCTTTAATATTGAATTTATGTAAGTTTTTGCAGAATCAGGTATTTTGGAAAGAATCACAAATACAATTAAAGCTGCAAGCAGCGTTGGTCGGGTCCGCCGTTGGCCGCCGCCGCCGCCGCCGTGTCCCGAGTCCCGATCTTAGTCAGACCTCCATAGAAGTTTTTGTTTCATCACTCTACGACATTCCTAATAGAATTTACAAGCAGTTTAATCATTTTATTTTCCTAGGGGGCGCTAGAGCACAATTTTCATTTTTGGGGTTTAGTTTTTTTATTGGATGGCAATTTTCACCAGTCCTGATGTGTGTGTAAAATTTGGTGAGTTTTGAAGCATGTTAAGGGGGTCAAATTATAGATTTGCGTTTCTGGATGTTGTTGATAAAATGCTTTCGCTTGGCATTGTATAGCTCTAACTTGTACTTTGAAGCATTTTAAGGGGGTCAAATTTCAGTTCAAAGAGGCAAAAAAGTCATATTTTGCGAAAATTTTGTTTTGAAGGGGTTTTTGCCAACTTCCTGTTGATTTTAGGTACAGAAGTGTTTATTGGAAATGTAGGTCTAAGTTAGACCTACACAGAGGTTTTTGTTTCATGTCTCTACGACATTCCTAACGGAAGTTACAAGCAGTCTGTTTTTTGTCTCTTCCTAGGGGGCGCTAGCGGGCAATTTTCATTTTTGGGGTTTGGTTGCTCAATAAGTTGGTCTGCCGCTCCATACCGACGTGTGTGTCAAATTTGGTGAGTTTTGAAGCATGTTAAGGGGGTCAAATTACAGATTGGCGTTTCTGGATGTTGTTGATAAATGGCTTTCGCTTGGCATAGTATAGCTTTAACTTGCACTTTGAAGCATTTTAAGGGGGTCAAATATCAGTTCAAAGAGGCAAAAAAGGCATTTTTTGCAAAAATTTAGTTTTGAAGGGGTTTTTGCCAACTTCCTGTTGATTTTCGGTACAGAAGTATTTCATTGGAAATGTAGGTCTAAGTCAGACCTACATAGAGGTTTTTGTTTCATATCTCTACGACATTCCTAACGGAAGTTACACGCAGTCTGTTTTTTGTCTCTTCCTAGGGGGCGCTAGCGCGCAATTTGCATTTTTGGGGTTTGGTTGCTTAATAAGTTGGTCTGCCGCTCCATACCGATGTGTGTGCCAAATTTGGTGAGTTTTGAAGCATGTTAAGGGGGTCAAATTAGGGTGCGAAGGTGCGAGCGCGCCTTGGGTTGCTGCCCCCGAGCCCCACGGCAGGAGAAGCCTTGGTGACACTATTTAATGCATTGTGAAAGTAATACAGTTGTTGTATTGAAGTGAAAATATCAAGCTTCCTGTTGATTTTGGCCAAAGTATGTTAGTTATTCAAATGTAGGTCTAAGTCAGACCTACATAGTGGTTTTTGTTTCATGTCTCTACGACATTCCTACCGGAAGTTACAAGCAGTTTTGTCTTTTTTTTCTTCCTAGGAGCAGTTTGTCTGTGTTGTATTCCTAGGGGGCGCTAGAGCACAATTTTGAGTTTTGGGGTTTGTTTTTTTCACTAGATCGCAATTGTTGCCAGTCCTGATGTGTGTGCCAAGTTTGGTGAGTTTTGAAGCATTTTAAGGGGGTCAAATTACAGCTCAAAGAGGTAAAAATTATCTTTTTTAGGAAAATTTGCGCAGCGGATCTTTGAAGGCGCGTAAAATCAAACCCTTAAAACTTATCAAAATTTTGATCTATACTTTTAATCAGAAGGGTTCAAACTCTCTCCTGTGCGAGTTTGAAGCCGAAACGACAAACGCGCTCAGAGGAGATAACTTTTGAAGAAAGGTGACGGATTTTCACAAAACTTTTATTTTGAAGGGGTAATGGACAACTTCCTGTTGATTTTTTCTGCAGGCTGTCAATTATTAAAATGTAGGTCTAAGTGAGACCTACATCGTGGTTTTTGTTTCATGTCTTTCCGGCATTCCTACCGGAAGTTACAAGCAGTTTTGTCTGTGTTTTCCTCCTGAAAGCAGTTTTGTCTGTGTTTTATTCAAAAATTGCTCTAGAGCGCAATTTTGAGTTTTATTAATTTTTTTTTTCATTAGATCGCAATTTCTGCCAGTCCTGGTGTGTCTGCCAAGTTTGGTGAGTTTTGAAGCATTCTAAGGGGGTCAAATTGCAGCTCAAAGAGGCAAAAATAGCATTTTTTTGCGAAAATGTTGCTTTGAATGAGTTTTTGCAAAATTTCTGTTGATTTTGGGTATAGACATTTTTTATTGGAAATGTAGGTCTTAGTCAGACCTACACAGAGGTTTTTGTTTCATGTCTCTACGACATTCCTAACGGAAGTTACAAGCAGTCTGTTTTTTGTCTCTTCCTAGGGGGCGCTAGTGCGCAATTTTCATTTTTGGGGTATGGTTGCTTAATATGTTGGGCTGTCCCAGTACACCGACGTGTGTGTCAACTTTGGTGAGTTTTGAAGCATGTTAAGGGGGTCAAATTAGGGTGAGAAGGTGCGGAATAAACAATAATAATAATAATTAAAGCTGCAAGCAGCGTTGGTCGGGTCCGCCGTTGGCCGCCGCCGCCGCCGCCGTGTCCCGAGTCCCGATCTTAGTCAGACCTCCATAGAAGTTTTTATTTCATCACTCTACGACATTCCTAACAGAAAATACAATCAGTTTTATCAGTTTATTTTCCTAGGGGGCGCTAGAGCACAATTTTAATTTTTGGGGTTTGGTTTTTTAATTGGATGGCAATTTTCACCAGTCCTGATGTGTGTGTAAAATTTGGTGAGTTTTGAAGCATGTTAAGGGGGTCAAATTATAGATTTGCGTTTCTGGATGTTGTTGATAAATGGCTTTCGCTTGGCATTGTATAGCTTTAACTTGCACTTTGAAGCATTTTAAGGGGGTCAAATTTCAGTTCAAAGAGGCAAAAAAGGCATATTTTGCGAAAATTTTGTTTTGAAGGGGTTTTGCCAACTTCCTGTTGATTTTAGGTACAGAAGTGTTTATTGGAAATGTAGGTCTAAGTCAGACCTACACAGAGGTTTTTGTTTCATGTCTCTACGACATTCCTAACGGAAGTTACAAGCAGTCTGTTTTTTGTCTCTTCCAAGGGAGCGCTAGCGGGCAATTTTCATTTTTGGGGTTTGGTTGCTTAATAAGTTGGTCTGCCGCTCCATACCGATGTGTGTGTCAATTTTGGTGAGTTTTGAAGCATGTTAAGGGGGTCAAATTACAGATTGGCGTTTCTGGATGTTGTTGATAAATGGCTTTCGCTTGGCATAGTATAGCTTTAACTTGCACTTTGAAGCATTTTAAGGGGGTCAAATATCAGTTCAAAGAGGCAAAAAAGGCATTTTTTGCAAAAATTTAGTTTTGAAGGGGTTTTTGCCAACTTCCTGTTGATTTTCGGTGTAGAAGTATTTCATTGGAAATGTAGGTCTAAGTCAGACCTACATAGAGGTTTTTGTTTCATGTCTCTACGACATTCCTAACGGAAGTTACACGCAGTCTGTTTTTTGTCCCTTCCTAGGGGGCGCTAGCGCGCAATTTTCATTTTTGGGGTTTGGTTGCTTAATAAGTTGGTCTGCCGCTCCATACCGATGTGTGTGTCAAATTTGGTGAGTTTTGAAGCATGTTAAGGGGGTCAAATTAGGGTGCGAACGTGCGAGCGCGCCTTGGGTTGCTGTCCCCGAGCCCCACGGCAGGAGAAGCCTTGCTGCCACTATTTAATGCATTGTGAAAGTAATGCAGTTGTTGTATTGAAGTGAAAATATCAAGCTTCCTGTTGATTTTTGCCAAAGTATGTTAATTATTCAAATGTAGGTCTAAGTCAGACCTACATAGTGGTTTTTGTTTCATGTCTCTACGACATTCCTACCGGAAGTTACAAGCAGTTTTGTCTTTGTTTTCTTCCTAGGAGCAGTTTGTCTGTGTTCTATTCCTAGGGGGCGCTAGAGCACAATTTTGAGTTTTGGGCTTTGGTTTTTTTATTAGCTCGTAATTGTTGCCAGTCCTGATGTGTGTGCCAAGTTTGGTGTGTTTTGAAGCATTTTAAGGGGGTCAAATTACAGCTCAAAGAGACAAAAATTACATTTTTTATGAAACTTTGCGCAAGGCGTCTTTGAAGGCGCGTAAAATCAAAACCTTAAAACTTATCAAAACTTTGATCTATACTTTTATTCAGAAGGGTCCAAACTCTCTCCTGTGCGAGTTTGAAGCCGAAACGACAAACGCGCTCAGAGGAGATAACTTTTGAAGAAAGGTGACGGGTTTTCACAAAACTTTTATTTTGAAGGGGTAATTGACAACTTCCTGTTGATTTTTTCTGCAGGCTGTCAATTATTAAAATGTAGGTCTAAGTGAGACCTTCATAGAAGTTTTTGTTTCATGTCTTTCCGGCATTCCTACTGGAAGTTACAAGCAATTTTGTTTGTGTATTCTTCCTCGGAGCAGTTTTTTCTGTGTTTTATTAAAAAATTGCGCTAGAGCGCATCTTTTGATTTTTTTTTTTTTTTTTTTCATTAGAACGCAATTTCTGCCAGTCCAGATGTGTGTGCCAAGTTTGGTGAGTTTTGAAGCATTTTAAGGGGGTCAAATTACAGCTCAAAGAGGCAAAAATATTATTTTTTTGCGAAAAATTTGCTTTGAATGGGTTTTTGCAAAATTTTTGTTGATTTTTGCCCCAGAAGGTACAATTATGAAATCTAGGTCTAAGTCAGCCCTACATAGAGGTTTTTGTTTCATGTCTCTACGACATTGCTAGCGGAAGTTACAAGCTGTCTGTTTTTTTTTTCTTCCTAGGGGGCGCTAGCGCGCAATTTTTATTTTTGGGGTTTGGTTGCTTAATAAGTTGGGAAGGCCCACCGTACCAACGTGTGTGTCAAATTTGGTGAGTTTTGAAGCATGTTCAGGGGGTCAAATTAGGGTGCGAAGGAGCGGAATAAACAATAATAATAATAAAACGCTACAGATTCAATAGGGTCCTTGCCATGGCAAAGGACATGGAGTCCTTTGCTGGCAGGGCGGACCCTAATTAAAGCTGCAAGCAGCGTTGGTCGGGTCCG
Source organism: Nerophis ophidion (assembly GCF_033978795.1). NCBI lineage: Eukaryota > Metazoa > Chordata > Actinopteri > Syngnathiformes > Syngnathidae > Nerophis > Nerophis ophidion. Next base: position 174,250 of record NW_026907048.1, on the reverse strand, counting down.
CCGTTGGCCGCCGCCGCCGCCGCCGTGTCCCGAGTCCCGATCTTAGTCAGACCAACATAGAGGTCTTTGTTTCATGTCTCTACGACATTCCTAACAGAAGTTACAAGCAGTTTTGTCTGGAAAAAGGTGACGGCTTTTTACAAAACTTTTATTTTGAAGGGGTAATTGCCAACTTCCTGTTGATTTTAACTGAAAGATGCCACCTTTCAAAATGTAGGTCTACAGACCTACACAGAAGTTTTTGTTTCATGTCTCTACGACATTCCTAACGGAAGTTACAAGCAGTCTGTTTTTTGTCTCTTCCTAGGGGGCGCTAGCGCGCAATTTTCATTTTTGGAGTTTGGTTGCTTAATAAGTTGGTCTGCCGCTCCATACCGATGTGTGTGTCAATTTTGGTGAGTTTTGAAGCAAGTTAAGGGGGTCAAATTAGGGTGCGAAGGTGCGAGCGCGCCTTGGGTTGCTGTCCCCGAGCCCCAGGGCTTAAGACGCCTTCGTCCCACTATTTAATACATTGTGAAAGTAATGCAGTTGTTGTATTGAAGTGAAAATATCAAGCTCCCTGTTGATTTTTGCCAAAGTATGTTAATTATTCAAATGTAGGTCTAAGTCAGACCTACATAGTGGTTTTTGTTTCATGTCTCTACGACGTTCCTACCGGAAGTTACAAGCAGTTTTGTCTTTGTTTTCTTCCTAGGAGCAGTTTGTCTGTGTTGTATTCCTAGGGGGCGCTAGAGCACAATTTTGAGTTTTGGAGTTTGGTTTTTTCATCAGCTCGCAATGGTTGCCAGTCCTGATGTGTGTGCCAAGTTTGGTGAGTTTTGAAGCATTTTAAGGGGGTCAAATTACAGCTCAAATAGGCAAAAATGACATTTTTTAGGAAACTTTGCGCAGGGCGTCTTTGAAGGCGCGAAAAATCAAAACCTTAAAACTTATCACAACTTTGATCTATACTTTTAATCAGAGGGGTCCAAACTCTCTCCTGAGCGAGTTTGAAGCCGAAACGACAAACGCGCTCAGAGGAGATAACTTTTGAAGAAAGGTGACGGGTTTTCACAAAACTTTTATTTTGAAGGGGTAATTGCCAACTTCCTGTTGATTATTTCTGCTAGCTGTCAATTACTAAAATGTAGGTCTTAATGAGACCTACATAGAAGTTTTTGTTTCATGTCTTTCCGGCATTCCTACCCGAAGTTACAAGCAGTTTTGTCTGTGGTTTCTTCCTGGAAGCAGTTTTTTCTGTGTTTTATTGAAAAATTGCGCTAGAGCACAATTTTGAGATTTTTTTTTTTTTTTTTTCATTAGATCACAATTTCTGCCAGTCCTGATGTGTGTTCCAAGTTTGGTGAGTTTTGAAGCATTTTAAGGGGGTCAAATTGCAGCTCAAAGAGGCAAAAATAGCGTTTTTTGGCGAAAATTTTGCTTTGAAAGGGTTTTGCAAAATTTCTGTTGATTTTAGGTATAGGAGTTTCTGATGGGGAATTTAGGTCTGAGTCAGACCTACATAGAGGTTTTCGTTCCATGTCTTTACGACATTCCTAACGGAAGTTACAAGCAGTCTGTTTTTTTTTTTTCGTAGGGGGCGCTAGCGCGCATTTTTCATTTTTGGGGTTTGGGTGCTTAATATGTGTTTTTGCCAAGCCTTACCGATGTGTGTGCCAAATTTGGTGAGTTTTGGAGCATGGTCAGTGGGTCAAATTAGGGTTCAAAGCTGCGGAATAATAATAATAATAATAAAACAAAGCAGATTCAATAGGGTCCTTGCCATGGCAAAGGACAGAGTCCTTTGCTGGCAGTGCGGACCCTAATTAAAGCTGCAAGCAGCGTTGGTCGGGTCCGCCGTTGGCCGCCGCCGCCGCCGCCGTGTCCCGAGTCCCGATCTTAATCAGACCTCCATAGAAGTTTTTGTTTCATCACTCTATGACATTCCTAACAGAATTTACAAGCAGTTTTGTCAGTTATTTTTCCTAGGGGGAGCTAGAGCACAATTTTCATTTTTGGGGTTTGTTTTTTTATGGGATGGCAATTTTCACCAGTCCTGATGTGTGTGTAAAATTTGGTGAGTTTTGAAGCATGTTAAGGGGGTCAAATTACAGATTGGTGTTTCTGGATGTTGTTGATACATGGCTTTCGCTTGGCATAGTATAGCTTTAACTGGCACTTTGAAGCATTTTAAGGGGGTCAAATATCAGTTCAAAGAGGCAAAAAAGGCATTTTTTGCAAATATTTTGTTTTGAAGGGGTTTTTGTCAACTTCCTGTTGATTTTAGGTATAGAAGTGTTTAATGGAAATGTAGGTCTAAGTCAGACCTACATAGAGGTTTTTGTTTCATGTCCCTACGACATTCCTAACGGAAGTTACAAGCAGTTTTGTCTGGAAAAAGGTGACGGCTTTTTACAAAACTTTTATTTTGAAGGGGTAATTGCCAACTTCCTGTTGATTTTAACTGAAAGATGCCAATTATCAAAATGTAGGTCCAAGTGAGACCTACATTGAGGTTTTTGTTTCATGTCTGTCCGACATTCCTACCAGAAGTTACAAGCAGTTTGATCTGTTTCCTCTTCCTAGGAGCAGTTTTTTCTGTGTTTTATTCAAAAATTGCAATAGAGCGCAATTTTGAGTTTAAAGGTTTGTTTTTTTCACTAGATCGCAATGTTTGCCAGTCCTGATGTGTGTGGCAAGTTTGGTGAGTTTTGAAGCATTTTAAGGGGGTCAAACTTCAGTTCAAAGAGGCAGAAATTGACTTTTTTGCGAAAATTTTGTTTTGAAGGGGTTTTTGCCAACTTCCTGTTGATTTTTGCTATAGAAGTGCTTCATTGGAAATGTAGGTCTAAGTCTGATCTACATAGAGGTTTTTGTTCCATGTCTCTACGACATTCCCAACGGAAGTTACAAGCAGTCTGTTTTTTGTCTCTTCCTAGGGGGCGCTAGCGCGCAATTTTAATTTTTGGGGTTTGGTTACCTAATAAGTTGGTCTGCCGCTCCATACCGATGTGTGTGTCAAATTTGGTGAGTTTTGAAGCATGTTAAGGGGGTCAAATTAGGGTATTGTTTGTGTTGTTTTCCTAGGGGGCGCTAGAGCACAATTTTGAGTTTTTGGGTTTGGTTTTTTCATTAGCTCGCAATTGTTGCCAGTCCTGATGTGTGTGCCAAGTTTGGTGAGTTTTGAAGCATTTTAAGGGGGTCAAATTACAGCTCAAAGAGGTAAAAAGGAAATTTTTTAGGCAAATTTGCGCAGGGGTTCTTTGAAGGCGCGTAAAATCAAAACCTGAAAACTTATCAAAACTTTGATCTATACTTTTAATCAGAAGGGTTCAAACTCTCTCCTGTGCGAGTTTGAAGCCGAAACGACAAACGCACTGGGAGAAGTGTCGATTTGAAAAAGGTGACGGGTTTTTACAAAACTTTTATTTTGAAGGGGTAATTGCCAACTTCCTGTTTATTTTTTCTGCTAGCTGTCAATTATTAAAATGTAGGTCTAAGTGAGACCTACATAGAAGTTTTTGTTTCATGTCTTTCCGGCATTCCTACCGGAAGTTACAAGCAGTTTTGTCCGTGGTTTCTTCCTGGAAGCAGTTTTTTCTGTGTTTTATTGAAAAATTGCGCTAGAGCGCAATTTTGAGTTTTATTATTATTTTTTTTCATTAGATTGCAATTTCTGCAAGTCCTGATGTGTCTGCCAAGTTTGGTGAGTTTTGAAGCATTTTAAGGGGGTGAAATTACAGCTCAAAGAGGCAAAAATAGCATTTTTTTGCGAAAATTTTGCTTTGAATGGGTTTTTGCAATATTTCTGTTGATTTTTGCCCCAGAACATACTATTATGAAATGTAGGTCTAAGTCAGATTTACATAGAGGTTTTCGTTTCATGTCTCTACGACATTCCTAACGGAAGTTACAATCAGTATGTTTTTTTTTTTTCATAGGGGGCGCTAGCGCGCAATTTTGTATTTTGGGGTTTGGTTGCTTAATATGTGTTTTTGCCAAGCCTTACCGATGTATGTTTAAAATTTGGTGAGTTTTGGAGCATGGTCAGTGGGTCAAATTAGGGTTCGAAGCTGCGGAATAATAATAATAATAATAATTAAAGCTGCAAGCAGCGTTGGTCGGGTCCGCCGCCGCCGCCGCCGCCGTGTCCCGAGTCCCGAGTCCCGATCTTAGTCAGACCAACATAGAGGTCTTTGTTTCATGTCTCTACGACATTCCTAACAGAAGTTACAAGCAGTTTTGTCTGGAAAAAGGCGACGGCTTTTTACAAAACTTTCATTTTGAAGGGGTAATTGCCAACTTCCTGTTGATTTTAACTGAAAGATGCCACCTATCAAAATGTAGGTTTAAGTGAGACCTACATTGAGGTTTTTGTTTCATGTCTGTCCGACGTTCCTACCAGAAGTTACAAGCAGTTTTATCTGTTTCCTCTTCCTAGGAGCAGTTTTTTCTGTGTTTTATTCAAAAATTGCAATAGAGCGCAATTTTGAGTTTTAAGGTTTGGTTTTTTCACTAGATCGCAATTTCTGCCAGTCCTGATGTGTGTGCCAAGTTTGGTGAGTTTTGAAGCATTTTAAGGGGGTCAAATTACAGCTCAAAGAGGCAAAAATAGCGTTTTTTGCGAAAATGTTGCTTTAAATTAGTTTTTGCAAAATTTCTGTTGATTTTGGGTATAGACATTTTTTATTGGAAATGTAGGTCTAAGTCAGACCTACACAGAGGTTTTTGTTTCATGTCTCTACGACATTCCTAACGTAAGTTACAAGCAGTCTGGTTTTTGTCTCTTCCTAGGGGGCGCTAGCGCGCAATTTTAATTTTTGGGGTTTGGTTGCTTAATAGCTTGGTCTGCCGCTCCATACCGATGTGTGTGTCAATTTTGGTGAGTTTTGAAGCATGTTAAGGGGGTCAAATTAGGGTGCGAAGGTGCGAGCGCGCCTTGGGTTGCTGCCCCCGAGCCCCAGGGCTTAAGACGCCTTCGTCCCACTATTTAATGCATTGTGAAAGTAATGCAGTTGTTGTATTGAAGTGAAAATATCTAGCTTCCTGTTGATTTTTGCCAAAGCATGTCAATTATTCAAATGTAGGTCTAAGTCAGACCTACATAGTGGTTTTTGTTTCATGTCTCTACGACATTCCTACCGGAAGTTACAAGCAGTTTTGTCTTTGTTTTCTTCCTAGGAGCAGTTTGTCTGTGTTGTATTCCTAGGGGGCGCTAGAGCACAATTTTGAGTTTTGGGGTGTGGTTTTTTTATCAGCTCGCAATTGTTGCCAGTCCTGATGTGTGTGCCAAGTTTGGTGAGTTTTGAAGCATTTTAAGGGGGTCAAATTACAGCTCAAAGAAGCGAAAATGACATTTTTTAGGAAACTTTGCGCAGGGGATCTTTGAAGGCGCGTAAAATCAAAACCTTAAAACTTATCAAAACTTTGATCTATACTTTTAATCAGAAGGGTTCAAACTCTCTCCTGTGCGAGTTTGAAGCCGAAACAACAAACGCACTGGGAGAAGTATCGATTTGAAAAAGTTGACGGGTTTTTACAAAACTTTTATTTTGAAGGGGTAATTGCCAACTTCCTGTTGATTTTTTCTGCTAGCTGTCAATTATTAAAATGTAGGTCTAAGTGAGACCTACATAGAAGTTTTTGTTTCATGTCTTTCCGACATTCCTACCGGAAGTTACAAGCAGTTTTGTCTGTGTTTTCTTCCTAGAAGCAGTTTTGTCTGTGTTTTATTCAAAAATTGCGCTAGAGCGCAATTTTGAGTTTTTTTTTTTTTTTTTTTCATTAGATCACAATTTCTGCCAGTTCTGATGTGTGTGCCAAGTTTGGTGAGTTTTGAAGCATTTTAAGGGGGTCAAATTACAGCTCAAAGAGGCAAAAATAGCATTTTTTGCAAAAATTTTGCTTTGAAAGGGTTTTTGCAAAATTTCTGTTGATTTTGGCCCCAGAAGATACAATTATGGAATTTAGGTCTAAGTCAGCCCTACATAGAGGTTTTTGTTTCATGTCTCTACGACATTCCTAACGAAAGTTACAAGCAGTCTGTTTTTTTTCTCTTTCTAGGGGGCGCTAGCGCGCAATTTTCATTTTTGGGGTTTGGTTGCTTAATATGTTGTGGTGTCACGGTAGACCGACGTGTGTGTCAAGTTTGGTGAGTTTTGAAGCATGTTAAGGGGGTGAAATTGGGGTGCGACGGTGCGGAATAATAATAAAGAATAATAATAAAACGCAGCAGATTCAATAGGGTCCTTGCCATGGCAAAGGACATGGATGTCCTTTGCTGGCAGGGCGGACCCTAATAAAACGCAGCAGATTCAATAGGGTCCTTGCCATGGCAAAGGACAGAGTCCTTTGCCATTGGCAGGGCGGACCCTAATTAAAGCTGCAAGCAGCGTTGGTCGGGTCCGCCGTTGGCCGCCGCCGCCGCCGCCGTGTCCCGAGTCCCGATCTTAATCAGACCTCCATAGAAGTGTTTGTTTCATCACTCTATGACATTCCTAACAGAATTTACAAGCAGTTTTGTCAGTTATTTTTCCTAGGGGGAGCTAGAGCACAATTTTCATTTTTGGGGTTTGTTTTTTTATTGGATGGCAATTTTCACCAGTCCTGATGTGTGTGTAAAATTTGGTGAGATTTGAAGCATGTTAAGGGGGTCAAATTACAGATTGGTGTTTCTGGATGTTGTTGATAAATGGCTTTCGCTTGGCATAGTATAGCTTTAACTGGCACTTTGAAACATTTTAAGGGGGTCAAATATCAGTTCAAAGAGGCAAAAAAGGCATTTTTTGCAAATATTTTGTTTTGAAGGGGTTTTTGTCAACTTCCTGTTGATTTTAGGTATAGAAGTGTTTAATGGAAATGTAGGTCTAAGTTAGACCTACATAGAGGTTTTTGTTTCATGTCCCTACGACATTCCTAACGGAAGTTACAAGCAGTTTTGTCTGGAAAAAGGTGACGGCTTTTTACAAAACTTTTATTTTGAAGGGGTAATTGCCAACTTCCTGTTGATTTTAACTGAAAGATGCCAATTATCAAAGTGTAGGTCCAAGTGAGACCTACATTGAGGTTTTCGTTTCATGTCTGTCCGACATTCCTACCAGAAGTTACAAGCAGTTTGATCTGTTTCCTCTTCCTAGGAGCAGTTTTTTCTGTGTTTTATTCAAAAATTGCAATAGAGCGCAATTTTGAGTTTAAAGGTTTGTTTTTTTCACAAAATCGCAATGTTTGCCAGTCCTGATGTGTGTGGCAAGTTTGGTGAGTTTTGAAGCATTTTAAGGGGGTCAAATTTCAGTTCAAAGAGGCAGAAATTGACTTTTTTGCGAAAATTTTGTTTTGAAGGGGTTTTTGCCAACTTCCTGTTGATTTTTGCTATAGAAGTGCTTCATTGGAAATGTAGGTCTAAGTCTGATCTACATAGAGGTTTTTGTTCCATGTCTCTACGACATTCCCAACGGAAGTTACAAGCAGTCTGTTTTTTGTCTCTTCCTAGGGGGCGCTAGCGCGCAATTTTAATTTTTGGGGTTTGGTTACCTAATAAGTTGGTCTGCCGCTCCATACCGATGTGTGTGTCAAATTTGGTGAGTTTTGAAGCATGTTAAGGGGGTCAAATTAGGGTATTGTTTGTGTTGTATTCCTAGGGGGCGCTAGAGCACAATTTTGAGTTTTTGGGTTTGGTTTTTTCATTAACTCGCAATTGTTGCCAGTCCTGATGTGTGTGCCAAGTTTGGTGAGTTTTGAAGCATTTTAAGTGGGTCAAATTACAGCTCAAAGAGGCAAAAATGAAATTTTTTATGCAAATTTGCGCAGGGGTTCTTTGAAGGCGCGTAAAATCAAAACCTGAGAACTTATCAAAACTTTGATCTATACTTTTAATCAGAAGGGTTCAAACTCTCTCCTGTGCGAGTTTGAAGCCGAAACGACAAACGCACTGGGAGAAGTGTCGATTTGAAAAAGGTGACGGGTTTTTACAAAACTTTTATTTTGAAGGGGTAATTGCCAACTTCCTGTTTATTTTCTCTGCTAGCTGTCAATTATTAAAATGTAGGTCTAAGTGAGACCTACATAGAAGTTTTTGTTTCATGTCTTTCCGACATTCCTACCGGAAGTTACAAGCAGTTTTGTCCGTGGTTTCTTCCCGGAAGCAGTTTTTTCTGTGTTTTATTGAAAAATTGCGCTAGAGCACAATTTTGAGTTTTTTTTTTTTTTTTTTTCATTAGATTGCAATTTCTGCAAGTCCTGATGTGTCTGCCAAGTTTGGTGAGTTTTGAAGCATTTTAAGGGGGTCAAATTACAGCTCAAAGAGGCAAAAATAGCATTTTTTTGCGAAAATTTTGCTTTGAATGGGTTTTTGCAATATTTCTGTTGATTTTTGCCCCAGAACATACTATTATGAAATGTAGGTCTTAGTCAGATTTACATAGAGGTTTTTGTTTCATGTCTCTACGACATTCCTAACGGAAGTTACAATCAGTATGTTTTTTTTTTTTCATAGGGGGCGCTAGCGCGCAATTTTGTATTTTGGGGTTTGGTTGCTTAATATGTGTTTTTGCCAAGCCTTACCGATGTGTGTTTAAAATTTGGTGAGTTTTGGAGCATGGTCAGTGGGTCAAATTAGGGTTCGAAGCTGCGGAATAATAATAATAATAATAATTAAAGCTGCAAGCAGCGTTGGTCGGGTCCGCCGTTGGCCGCCGCCGCCGTGTCCCGAGTCCCGATCTTAGTCAGACCAACATAGAGGTCTTTGTTTCATGTCTCTACGACATTCCTAACATAAGTTACAAGCAGTTTTGTCTGGAAAAAGGTGACAGCTTTTTACAAAACTTTTATTTTGAAGGGGTAATTGGCAACTTCCTGTTGATTTCAACTGAAAGATGCCAATCATCAAAATGTAGGTCTAAGTGAGACCTACATTGAGGTTTTTGTTTCATGTCTGTCCGACATTCCTACCAGAAGTTACAAGCAGTTTGATCTGTTTCCTCTTCCTAGGAGCAGTTTTTTGTGTGTTTTATTCAAAAATTGCAATAGAGTGCAATTTTGAGTTTTAAGGTTTGTTTTTTTCACTACATCGAAATTTTTGCCAGTCCTGATGTGTGTGCCAAGTTTGGTGAGTTTTGAAGCATTTTAAGGGGGTCAAATTTCAGTTCAAAGAGGCAAAAATTGACTTTTTTGTGAAAATTTTGTTTTGAAGGGGTTTTTGCCAACTTCCTGTTGATTTTTGCTATAGAACTGTTTTGTTGGAAATGTAGGTCTAAGTCAGACCTACATAGAGGTTTTTGTTTCATGTCTCTATGACATTCCCAACGGAAGTTACAAGCAGTCTGTTTTTTGTCTCTTCCTAGGGGGCGCTAGCGCGCAATTTTAATTTTTGGGGTTTGGTTACCTAATAAGTTGGTCTGCCGCTCCATACCGATGTGTGTGTCAAATTTGGTGAGTTTTGAAGCATGTTAAGGGGGTCAAATTAGGGTATTGTCTGTGTTGTATTCCTAGGGGGCGCTAGAGCACAATTTTGAGTTTTGGGGTTTGGTTTTTTCATTAGCTCGCAATTGTTGCCAGTCCTGATGTGTGTGCCAAGTTTGGTGAGTTTTGAAGCATTTTAAGGGGGTCAAATTACAGCTCAAAGAGGTAAAAATGATATTTTTTTGGAAAATTTGCGCAGGTGATCTTTGAAGGCGCGTAAAATCAAAACCGTAGAACTTATCACAACTTTGTCCGACCACTTTTTTTAAAAGGGTTCAATCTCTCTCCTGTACGAGTTTGAAGCCGAAACGACAAACGCACTGGGAGGAGTTTCGATTTGAAAAAGGTGACGGGTTTTTACAAAACTTTTATTTTGAAGGGGTAATTGCCAACTTCCTGTTGATTATTTCTGATAGCTGTCAATTATTAAAATGTAGGTCTAAGTGAGACCTACATAGAAGTTTTTGTTTCATGTCTTTCCGACATTCCTACCGGAAGTTACAAGCAGTTTTGTCTGTGGTTTCTTCCTGGAAGCAGTTTTTTCTGTGTTTTATTGAAAAATTGCGCTAGAGCGCAATTTTGAGTTTTTTTTTAATTTTTTTTCATTAGATCACAATTTCTGCAAGTCCTGATGTGTCTGCCAAGTTTGGTGAGTTTTGAAGCATTTTAAGGGGGTCAAATTACAGCTCAAAGAGGCAAAAATAGCATTTTTTTGCAAAAAGTTTGCTTTGAATGGGTTTTTGCTAAATTTCTGTTGATTTTTGCCCGAGAACATACTATTATGAAATGTAGGTCTAAGTCAGACCTACACAGAGGTTTTCGTTTCATGTTTCTACGACATTCCTAACGGAAGTTACAAGCAGTCTGTTTTTTTGTTTTCGTAGGGGGCGCTAGCGCGCATTTTTCATTTTTGGGGTTTGGTTTTTTTATTAGATGGCAATTTTCGCCAGTTCTGATGAGTGTGTGAAATTTGGTGAGTTTTGAAGCATGGTCAGTGGGTCAAATTAAGGTTCAAAGAGGCGGCGGAATAATAATAATAATAAAACACAGCAGATTCAATAGGGTCCTTGCCATGGCAAAGGACAGAGTCCTTTGCTGGCAGGGCGGACCCTAATAAAACGCAGCAGATTCAATAGGGTCCTTGCATGGCAAAGGACATGGATGTCCTTTGCCATTGCAGGGCGGACCCTAAAAAACGCAGCAGATTCAATAGGGTCCTTGCATGGCAAAGGACATGGATGTCCTTTGCCATTGCAGGGCGGACCCTAATAATAAGAAACGTTACAGATTCAATAGGGTCCTTGCATGGCAAAGGACATGGATGTCCTTTGCCATTGCAGGGCGGACCCTAATAATAAAGAAAGAATAAAACGCAGCAGATTCAATAGGGTCCTTGCCTTAGCAAAGGACATGGATGTCCTTTGCTGGCAGGGCGGACCCTAATAAAGCTGCAAGCAGCGTTGGTCGGGTCCGCCGTTGGCCGCCGCCGCCGCCGCCGTGTCCCGAGTCCCGATCTTAGTCAGACCTCCATAGAAGTTTTTGTTTCATCACTCTACGACATTCCTAACAGAATTTACAAGCAGTTTTATCAGTTTATTTTCCTAGGAGGCGCTAGAGCACAATTTTCATTTTTGGGGTTTGGTTTTTTCATTGGATGGCAATTTTCACCAGTCCTGATGTGTGTGTAAAATTTGGTGAGTTTTGAAGCATGTTAAGGGGGTCAAATTATAGATTTGCGTTTCTGGATGTTGTTGATAAATGGCTTTCGCTTGGCATTGTATAGCTCTAACTTGCACTTTGAAGCATTTTAAGGGGGTCAAATTTCAGTTCAAAGAGGCAAAAAAGGCATATTTTGCGAAAATTTTGTTTTGAAGGGATTTTTGCCAACTTCCTGTTGATTTTAGGTACAGAAGTATATTTTTGGAAATGTAGGTCTAAGTCAGACCTACACAGAGGTTTTTGTTTCATGTCTCTACGACATTCCTAACGGAAGTTACACGCAGTCTGTTTTTTGTCTCTTCCTAGGGGGCGCTAGCGCGCAATTTTCATTTTTGGGGTTTGGTTGCTTAATAAGTTGGTCTGCCGCTCCATACCGATGTGTGTGCCAAATTTGGTGAGTTTTGAAGCATGTTAAGGGGGTCAAATTAGGGTGCGAATGTGCGAGCGCGCCTTGGGTTGCTGTCCCCGAGCCCCACGGCAGGAGAAGCCTTGCTGCCACTATTTAATGCATTGTGAAAGTAATGCAGTTGTTGTATTGAAGTGAAAATATCAAGCTTCCTGTTGATTTTTGCCAAAGTATGTTAATTATTCAAATGTAGGTCTAAGTCAGACCTACATAGTGGTTTTTGTTTCATGTCTCTACGACATTCCTACCGGAAGTTACAAGCAGTTTTGTCTTTGTTTTCTTCCTAGGAGCAGTTTGTCTGTGTTGTATTCCTAGGGGGCGCTAGAGCACAATTTTGAGTTTTGGAGTTTGGTTTTTTTATCAGCTCGCAATTGTTGCCAGTCCTGATGTGTGTGCCAAGTTTGGTGAGTTTTGAAGCATGTTAAGGGGGTCAAATTACAGCTCAAAGAGGTAAAAATTATATTTTTTAGGAAAATTTGCGCAGGGGATCTTTGAAGGCGCGTAAAATCAAAACCGGAAAACTTATCACAATTTTGTCCGACCACTTTTTTTAAAAGGGTTCAATCTCTCTCCTGTGCGAGTTTGAAGCCGAAACGACAAACGCACTGGGAGGAGTTTCGATTTGAAAAAAGGTGACGGGTTTTCACGAAAACTTTTATTTTGAAGGGGTAATTGCCAACTTCCTGTTGATTTTTTCTGCTAGCTGTCAATTATTAAAATGTAGGTCTAAGTAAGACCTACATAGAAGTTTTTGTTTCATGTCTTTCCGACATTCCTACCGGAAGTTACAAGCAGTTTTGTCTGTGTTTTCTTCCTGGAAGCAGTTTTTTCTGTGTTTTATTAAAAAATTGCGCTACAGCGCAATTTTGAGTTTTTTTTTTTTTTTTTTTCATTAGATTGCAATTTCTGCCAGTCCTGATGTGTGTGCCAAGTTTGGTGAGTTTTGAAGCATTTTAAGGGGGTCAAATTGCAGCTCAAAGAGGCAAAAATAGCATTTTTTGGCGAAAATTTTGCTTTGAACGAGTTTTTGCAAAATTTCTGTTCATTTTGGGTATAGACATTTTTTATTGGAAATGTAGATCTCAGTCAGACCTACACGGAGGTTTTTGTTTCATGTCTCTACGACATTCCTAATGGAAGTTACAAGCAGTCTGTTTTTTTTTTCTTCCTAGGGGGCGCTATTGCGCAATTTTGATTTTTATGATTTGGCTGCCTAATATGTTGGGAAGGCATGAAAGACCGACGTGTGTGTCAAATTTGGTGAGTTTTGAAATATGTTAAGAGGGTGAAATTGGGGCGCGACGGTGCGGAAGAAAGAAAGAAAGAATAATAATAATAATTAAAGCTGCAAGCAGCGTTGGTCGGGTCCGCCGTTGGCCGCCGCCGCCGCCGCCGTGCCCCGAGTCCCGATCTTAGTCAGACCTACATAGAGGTCTTTGTTTCATGTCTCTACGACATTCCTAACAGAAGTTACAAGCAGTTTTTTCTGGAAAAAGCTGACGGCTTATTACAAAACTTTTATTTTGAAGGGGTAATTGCCAACTTCCTGTTGATTTCAACTGAAATATGCCAATCATCAAAATGTAGGTCTAAGTGAGACCTACATTGAGGTTTTTGTTTCATGTCTGTCCGACGTTCCTACCAGAAGTTACAAGCAGTTTTATCCGTTTCCTCTTCCTAGGAGCAGTTTTTCTGTGTTTTTTTCAAAAATTGCAATAGAGCGCAATTTTGAGTTTTAAGGTTTGGTTTTTTCACTAGATCGCAATTTCTGCCAGTCCTGATGTGTGTGCCAAGTTTGGTGAGTTTTGAAGCATTTTAAGGGGGTCAAATTGCAGCTCAAAGAGGCAAAAATAGCATTTTTTTGCGAAAATTTTGCTTTGAATGAGTTTTTGCAAGATTTCTGTTGATTTTGGGTATAGACATTTTTTATTGGAAATGTAGGTCTTAGTCAGACCTACACAGAGGTTTTTGTTTCATGTCTCTACGACATTCCTGACGGAAGTTACAAGCGGTTTGTTTTTGTTTTTTGCTAGGGGGCGCTAGCGCGCAATTTTAATTTTTGGGGTTTGGTTGCTTAATATGTTGGGGAGGGACACCGTACCGACGTGTGTGTCAACTTTGGTGAGTTTTGAAGCATGTTAAGGGGGTCAAATTAGGGTATTGTCTGTGTTGTATTCCTAGGGGGCGCTAGAGCACAATTTTGAGTTTTGGGGTTTGGTTTTTTCACTAGATCGCAATTGTTGCCAGTCCTGATGTGTGTGCCAAGTTTGGTGAGTTTTGAAGCATTTTAAGGGGGTCAAATTACAGCTCAAAGAGGTAAAAATGATATTTTTTGGGAAAATTTGCGCAGGGGTTCTTTGAAGGCGCGTAAAATCAAAACCTTAGAACTTATCACAACTTTGTCCGACCACTTTTTTTAAAAGGGTTCAATCTCTCTCCTGTGCGAGTTTGAAGCCGAAACGACAAACGCACTGGGAGGAGTTTCGATTTGAAAAAGGTGACGGGTTTTTACAAAACTTTTATTTTGAAGGGGTAATTGCCAACTTCCTGTTGATTATTTCTGCTAGCTGTCAATTACTAAAATGTAGGTCTTAATGAGACCTACATAGAAGTTTTTGTTTCATGTCTTTCCGGCATTCCTACCCGAAGTTACAAGCAGTTTTGTCTGTGGTTTCTTCCTGGAAGCAGTTTTTTCTGTGTTTTATTGAAAAATTGCGCTAGAGCACAATTTTGAGATTTTTTCTTTTTTTTTTTCATTAGATCACAATTTCTGCCAGTCCTGATGTGTGTTCCAAGTTTGGTGAGTTTTGAAGCATTTTAAGGGGGTCAAATTGCAGCTCAAAGAGGCAAAAATAGCGTTTTTTGGCGAAAATTTTGCTTTGAAAGGGTTTTGCAAAATTTCTGTTGATTTTAGGTATAGGAGTTTCTGATGGGGAATTTAGGTCTAGGTCAGTTCTACATAGAGGATTTTGTTTCATGTCTCTACGACATTCCTACCGGAAGTTACAAGCATTTTTTTTTTTTTTTTTCGTAGGGGGCGCTAGCGCGCATTTTTCATTTTTGGGGTTTGGTTGCTTAATATGTGTTTTTGCCAAGCCTTACCGATGTGTGTGCCAAATTTGGTGAGTTTTGAAGCATGGTCAGTGGGTCAAATTAGGGTTCGAAGCTGCGGAATAATAATAATAATAATAAAACGCTACAGATACAATAGGGTCCTTGCCATGGCAAAGGACATGGAGTCCTTTGCTGGCAGGGCGGACCCTAATAAAACGCAGCAGATTCAATAGGGTCCTTGCCATGGCAAAGGACAGAGTCCTTTGCCATTGGCAGGGCGGACCCTAATTAAAGCTGCAAGCAGCGTTGGTCGGGTCCGCCGTTGGCCGCCGCCGCCGTGTCCCGGGTCCCGATCTTAGTCAAACCAACATAGAGGTTTTTATTTCATGTTTCTACGACATTTCTAACAGAAGTTACATGCAGTTTGGTCTGGGTTTTTTCCTAGGGGGCGCTAAGCGCAATTTAGATTTTTGGGGTTTGGTTTTTTATTAGATGGCAGTTTTTGCCAGTCCTGATATGTGTGTAAAATTTGGTGAGTTTTGAAGCATGTTAAGGGGGTGAAATTACAGATCGACAATTCTGGATGTTGTTGATAAATGGCTTTTGCTTGGCATAGTAGGGCTTCAACTTGCACTTTGAAGCATTTTAAGTAGGTCAAATTACAGTTTAAAGAGGCAAAAAAGACATTTTTTAGGAAACTTTGCGCAGGGGTTTTTTGAAGGCGCGTAAAATCCAAACCGGAGAACTTATCAAAAATTTGTTCGACCACTTTTTTTAAAAGGGTTCAATCTCTCTCCTGTGCGTGTTTGAAGCCGAAACGACAAACGCACTAGGAGGAGTTTCGATTTGAAAAAGGTGACGGGTTTTCACAAAACTTTTATTTTGAAGGGGCAATTTTTAACTTCCTGTTGATTTTTGCCGAAGGATGTCGATTATCGAAATGTAGGTCTAAGTCAGACCTACCTAGAAGTTTTTGTTTCATGTCTTTCCGACATTCCTACCGGAAGTTACAAGCAGTTTTGTCTGTGTTTTCTTCCTGGAAGCAGTTTTTTCTGTGTTTTATTAAAAAATTGCGCTACAGCGCAATTTTGAGTTTTTTTTTTTTTTTTTTTCATTAGATTGCAATTTCTGCCAGTCCTGATGTGTGTGCCAAGTTTGGTGAGTTTTGAAGCATTTTAAGGGGGTCAAATTGCAGCTCAAAGAGGCAAAAATAGCATTTTTTGCTAAAATTTTGCTTTGAATGAGTTTTTGCAACATTTCTGTTGATTTTGGGTATAGACATTTTTTATTGGAAATGTAGATTTCAGTCAGACCTACACAGAGGTTTTTGTTTCATGTCTCTACGACATTCCTAACGGAAGTTACAAGCAGTCTGTTTTTTGTTTCGTTTTAGGGGGCGCTAGAGCGCAATTTTCATTTTTGGGGTTTGGTTGCTTAATATGTTGTGGTGTCACGGTAGACCGACGCGTGTGTCAACTTTGGTGAGTTTTGAAGCATGTTAAGGGGGTGATGTTGGGGCGCGACGGTGCGGAATAATAAAGAATAATAATAATAATAATAATTAAAGCTGCAAGCAGCGTTGGTCGGGTCCGCCGTTGGCCGCCGCCGCCGCCGCCGTGTCCCGAGTCCCGATCTTAGTCAGACCTCCATAGAAGTTTTTGTTTCATCACTCTACGACATTCCTAAGAGAATTTACAAGCAGTTTTATCAGTTTATTTTCCTAGGGGGTGCTAGAGCACAATTTTCATTTTTGGGGTTTGGTTTTTTTATTGGATAGCAATTTTCACCAGTCCTGATGTGTGTGTAAAATTTGGTGAGTTTTGAAGCATGTTAAGGTTGGTCAAATTATAGATTTGCGTTTCTGGATGTTGTTGATAAATGTCTTTTGCTTGGCATTGTATAGCTTTAACTTGCACTTTGAAGCATTTTAAGGGGGTCAAATTTCAGTTCAAAGAGGCAAAAAAGGCATATTTTGCAAAAAATTTGTTTTGAAGGGGTTTTTGCCAACTTCCTGTTGATTTTAGGTATAGAAGTGTTTATTGGAAATGTAGGTCTTAGTCAGACCTACACAGAGGTTTTTGTTTCATGTCTCTACGACATTCCTAACGGAAGTTACAAGCAGTCTGTTTTTTGTCTCTTCCTAGGGGGCGTTAGCGCGCAATTTTAATTTTTGGGGTTTGGTTGCTTAATAAGTTGGTCTGCCGCTCCATACCGATGTGTGTGTCAATTTTGGTGAGTTTTGAAGCATGTTAAGTGGGTCAAATTAGGGTGCGAAGGGGCGAGCGCGCCTTGGGTTGCTGTCCCCGAGCCCCACGGCAGGAGAAGCCTTGCTGCCACTATTTAATGCATTGTGAAAGTAATGCAGTTGTTGTATTGAAGTGAAAATATCTAGCTTCCTGTTGATTTTTGCCAATGCATGTCAGTTATTCAAATGTAGGTCTAAGTCAGACCTACATAGTGGTTTTTGTTTCATGTCTCTACGACATTCCTACCGGAAGTTACAAGCAGTTTTGTATTTGTTTTCTTCCTAGGAGTAGTTTGTCTGTGTTGTATTCCTAGGGGGCGCTAGAGCACAATTTTGAGTTTTGGAGTTTGGTTTTTTTATTAGCTCGCAATTGTTGCCAGTCCTGATGTGTGTGCCAAGTTTGGTGAGTTTTGAAGCATTTTAAGGGGGTCAAATTACAGCTCAAAGAGGCGAAAATGACATTTTTTAGGATACTTTGCGCAGGGGTTCTTTGAAAGCGCGTAAAATCAAAACCTTAAAACTTATCAAAACTTTGATCTATACTTTTAATCAGAAGGGTTCAAACTCTCTCCTGTGCGAGTTTGAAGCCGAAAAGACAAACGCACTGGGAGAAGTATCGATTTGAAAAAGTTGACGGGTTTTTACAAAACTTTTATTTTGTAGGGGTAATTGCCAACTTCCTGTTGATTTTTTCTGCTAGCTGTCAATTATTAAAATGTAGGTCTAAGTGAGACCTACATAGAAGTTTTTGTTTCATGTCTTTCCGACATTCCTACCGGAAGTTACAAGCAGTTTTGTCTGTGTTTTCTTCCTAGAAACAGTTTTTTCTGTGTTTTATTCAAAAATTGCGCTAGAGCGCAATTTTGAGTTTTTTTTTTTTTTTTTTTCATTAGATCACAATTTCTGCCAGTCCTGATGTGTGTGCCAAGTTTGGTGAGTTTTGAAGCATTTTAAGGGGGTGAAATTACAGCTCAAAGAGGCAAAAATAGCATTTTTTGCAAAAATTTTGCTTTGAATGGGTTTTTGCAAAATTTCTGTAAATTTTTGCCCTAGAAGATACAATTATGAAATTTAGGTCGAAGTCAGACCTACATAGAGGTTTTTGTTTCATGTCTCTATGACATTCCTAACGGAAGTTACAAGCAGTCTCTTTTTTTTTTTTCCTAGGGGGCGCTATTGCGCAATTTTGATTTTTATGATTTGGCTGCCAAATATGTTGGGAAGGCATGAAGGACCGACGTGTGTGTCAAATTTGGTGAGTTTTGAAATATGTTAAGAGGGTGAAATTGGGGCGCGACGGTGCGGAAGAAAGAAAGAAAGAAAGAATAAAACGCAGCAGATTCAATAGGGTCCTTGCCTATGGCAAAGGACTCCTGTGGAGTCCTTTGCCATAGGCAGGGCGGACCCTAATTAAAGCTGCAAGCAGCGTTGGTCGGGTCCGCCGTTGGCCGCCGCCGCCGTGTCCCGAGTCCCGATCTTAGTCAGACCAACATAGAGGTCTTTGTTTCATGTCTCTACGACATTCCTAACAGAAGTTACAAGCAGTTTTGTCTGGAAAAAGGTGACGGCTTTTTACAAAACTTTTATTTTGAAGGGGTAATTGCCAACTTCCTGTTGATTTCAACTGAAAGATGCCAATCATCAAAATGTAGGTCTAAGTGAGACCTACATAGAGGTTTTTGTTTCATGTCTGTACGACGTTCCTACCAGAAGTTACAAGCAGTTTTATCCGTTTCCTCTTCCTAGGAGCAGTTTTTCTGTGTTTTTTTCAAAAATTGCAATAGAGCGCAATTTTGAGTTTTAAGGTTTGGTTTTTTCACTAGATCGCAATTTCTGCCAGTCCTGATGTGTATGCCAAGTTTGGTGAGTTTTGAAGCATTTTAAGGGGGTCAAATTGCAGCTCAAAGAGGCAAAAATAGCATTTTTTTGCGAAAATTTTGCTTTGAATGAGTTTTTGCAAGATTTCTGTTGATTTTGGTTATAGACATTTTTTATTGGAAATGTAGGTCTTAGTCAGACCTACACAGAGGTTTTTGTTTCATGTCTCTACGACATTCCTGACGGAAGTTACACGTGATTTGTTTTTGTTTTTTGCTAGGGGGCGCTAGCGCGCAATTTTCATTTTTGGGGTTTGGTTGCTTAATATGTTGGGGAGGGACACCGTACCGACGTGTGTGTCAACTTTGGTGAGTTTTGAAGCATGTTAAGGGGGTCAAATTAGGGTATTGTCTGTGTTGTATTCCTAGGGGGCGCTAGAGCACAATTTTGAGTTTTGGGGTTTGGTTTCTTCACTAGATCGCAATTGTTGCCAGTCCTGATGTGTGTGCCAAGTTTGGTGAGTTTTGAAGCATTTTAAGGGGGTCAAATTACAGCTCAAAGAGGTAAAAATGATATTTTTTTGGAAATTTTGCGCAGGGGTTCTTTGAAGGCGCGTAAAATCAAAACCTTAGAACTTATCACAACTTTGTCCGACCACTTTTTTTAAAAGGGTCCAAACTCTCTCCTGTGCGAGTTTGAAGCCGAAACGACAAACGCACTGGGAGGAGTTTCGATTTGAAAAAGGTGACGGGTTTTTACAAAACTTTTATTTTGAAGGGGTAATTGCCAACTTCCTGTTGATTATTTCTGCTAGCTGTCAATTACTAAAATGTAGGTCTTAATGAGACCTACATAGAAGTTTTTGTTTCATGTCTTTCCGGCATTCCTACCCGAAGTTACAAGCAGTTTTGTCTGTGGTTTCTTCCTGGAAGCAGTTTTTTCTGTGTTTTATTGAAAAATTAAGCTAGAGCGCAATTTTGAGTTTTTTTTTTTTTTTTTTTCATTAGATTGCAATTTCTGCCAGTCCTGATGTGTGTTCCAAGTTTGGTGAGTTTTGAAGCATTTTAAGGGGGTCAAATTACAGCTCAAAGAGGCAAAAATAGCATTTTTTTGCAAAAATTTTGCTTTGAATGGGTTTTTGCAAAATTTCTGTTGATTTTTGCCCGAGAACATACTATTATGAAATGTAGGTCTAAGTCAGACTTACATAGAGGTTTTCGTTTCACGTCTCTACGACATTCCTAACGGAAGTTACAAGCAGTTTTTTTTTTTTTTTTCATAGGGGGCGCTAGCGCGCAATTTTGTATTTTGGGGTTTGGTTGCTTAATATGTGTTTTTGCCAAGCCTTACCGATGTGTGTTTAAAATTTGGTGAGTTTTGGAGCATGGTCAGTGGGTCAAATTAGGGTTCGAAGCTGCGGAATAATAATAATAATAATAATTAAAGCTGCAAGCAGCGTTGGTCGGGTCCGCCGTTGGCCGCCGCCGCCGCCGCCGTGTCCCGAGTCCCGATCTTAGTCAGACCAACATAGAGGTCTTTGTTTCATGTCTCTACGACATTCCTAACAGAAGTTACAAGCAGTTTTGTCTGGAAAAAGGTGACGGCTTTTTACAAAACTTTTATTTTGAAGGGGTAATTGCCAACTTCCTGTTGATTTTAACTGACAGATGCCACCTATCAAAATGTATGTCTAAGTGAGACCTACACAGAGGTTTTTGTTTCATGTCAGTCCGACGTTCCTACCAGAAGTTACAAGCAGTTTTATCCGTTTCCTCTTCCTAGGAGCAGTTTTTCTGTGTTTTTTTCAAAAATTGCAATAGAGCGCAATTTTGAGTTTTAAGGTTTGGTTTTTTCACTAGATCGCAATTTCTGCCAGTCCTGATGTGTGTGCCAAGTTTGGTGAGTTTTGAAGCATTTTAAGGGGGTCACATTAAAGCTCAAAGAGGCAAAAATAGCGTTTTTTGCGAAAATGTTGCTTAGAATGAGTTTTTGCTAAATTTCTGTTGATTTTGGGTATAGACCTTTTTAATTGGAAATGTAGGTCTTAGTCAGACCTACACAGAGGTTTTTGTTTCATGTCTCTACGACATTCCTAACGGAAGTTACAAGCAGTCTGTTTTTTGTCTCTTCCTATGGGGCGCTAGCTTGCAATTTTAATTTTTGGGGTTTGGTTGCTTAATAAGTTGGTCTGCCGCTCCATACCGATGTGTGTGTCGAATTTGGTGAGTTTTGAAGCATGTTAAGGGGGTCAAATTAGGGTGCGAATGTGCGAGCGCGCCTTGGGTTGCTGTCCCCGAGCCCCACGGCAGGAGAAGCCTTGCTGCCACTATTTAATGCATTGTGAAAGTAATGCAGTTGTTGTATTGAAGTGAAAATATCAAGCTTCCTGTTGATTTTTGCCAAAGTATGTTAATTATTCAAATGTAGGTCTAGGTCAGACCTACATAGTGGTTTTTGTTTCATGTCTCTACGACATTCCTACCGGAAGTTACAAGCAGTTTTGTCTTTGTTTTCTTCCTAGGAGTAGTTTGTCTGTGTTGTATTCCTAGGGGGCGCTAGAGCACAATTTTGAGTTTTGGGGTTTGGTTTTTTCACTAGGTCGCAATTGTTGCCAGTCCTGTTGTGTGTGCCAAGTTTGGTGAGTTTTGAAGCATTTTAAGGGGGTCAAATTACAGCTCAAAGAGGTAAAAATTATCTTTTTTAGGAAAATTTGCGCAGGGGAACTTTGAAGGCGCGTAAAATCAAACCCTTAAAACTTATCACAATTTTGTCCGACCACTTTTTTTAAAAGGGTTCAATCTCTCTCCTGTGCGAGTTTGAAGCCGAAACGACAAACACACTGGGAGGAGTTTCGATTTGAAAAAGGTTACGGGTTTTCACGAAAACTTTTATTTTGAAGGGGTAATTGCCAACTTCCTGTTGATTTTTTCTGCTAGCTGTCAATTATTAAAATGTAGGTCTAAGTAAGACCTACATAGAAGTTTTTGTTTCATGTCTTTCCGACATTCCTACCGGAAGTTACAAGCAGTTTTGTCTATGTTTTCTTCCTGGAAGCAGTTTTTTCTGTGTTTTATTCAAAAATTGCGCTAGAGCGCAATTTTGATTTTTTCTTTTTTTTTTTTTCATTAGATCGCAATTTCTGCCAGTCCTGATGTGTGTGCCAAGTTTGGTGAGTTTTGAAGCATTTTAAGGGGGTCAAATTGCAGCTCAAAGAGGCAAAAATTGCATTTTTTTGTGAAAATTTGGCTTTGAATGGGTTTTTGAAAATTTTTTGTTGATTTTGGCCCCAGAAGATACAATTATGGAATTTAGGTCTAAGTCAGACCTACATAGAGGTTTTTGTTTCATGTCTCTACGACATTCCTAACGGAAGTTACAAGCAGTCTGTTTTTTTTTTCGTTTTAGGGGGCGCTAGAGCGCAATTTTGATTTTTGGGGTTTGGTTGCTTAATAAGTTGGGAAGGCCCACCGTACCGACGTGTGTGTCAACTTTGGTGAGTTTTGAAGCATGTTAAGGGGGTCAAATTAGGGTGCGAAGGAGCGGAATAAACAATAATAATAATAATTAAAGCTGCAAGCAGCGTTGGTCGGGTCCGCCGTTGGCCGCCGCCGCTGCCGCCGTGTCCCGAGTCCCGATCTTAGTCAGACCAACATAGAGGTCTTTGTTTCATGTCTCTACGACATTCCTAACAGAAGTTACAAGCAGTTTTGTCTGGAAAAAGGTGACGGCTTTTTACAAAACTTTTATTTTGAAGGGGTAATTGCCAACTTCCTGTTGATTTCAACTGAAAGATGCCAATCATCAAAATGTAGGTCTAAGTGAGACCTACATAGAGGTTTTTGTTTCATGTCTGTCCGACGTTCCTACCAGAAGTTACAAGCAGTTTTATCCGTTTCCTCTTCCTAGGAGCAGTTTTTCTGTGTTTTTTTCAAAAATTGCAATAGAGCGCAATTTTGAGTTTTAAGGTTTGGTTTTTTCACTAGATCGCAATTTCTGCCAGTCCTGATGTGTGTGCCAAGTTTGGTGAGTTTTGAAGCATTTTAAGGGGGTCAAATTGCAGCTCAAAGAGGCAAAAATAGCATCTTTTTGCGAAAATTTTGCTTTGAATGAGTTTTTGCAAGATTTCTGTTGATTTTGGGTATAGACATTTTTTAATGGAAATGTAGGTCTAAGTCAGACCTACACAGAGGTTTTTGTTTCATGTCTCTACGACATTCCTGACGGAAGTTACAAGCAGTCTGTTTTTTGTATCTTCCTGGGGGGCGCTAGCGCGCAATTTTCATTTTTGGGGTTTGGTTACCTAATATGTTGGTCTGTCGCTCCATACCAATGTGTGTGTCAACTTTGGTGAGTTTTGAAGCATGTTAAGGGGGTCAAATTAGGGTATTGTCTGTGTTGTATTCCTAGGGGGCGCTAGAGCACAAATTTGAGTTTTGGGGTTTGGTTTTTTCCTCAGCTTGCAATTGTTGCCAGTCCTGATGTGTGTGCCAAGTTTGGTGAGTTTTGAAGCATTTTAAGGGGGTCAAATTACAGCTCAAAGAGGTAAAATTGATATGTGTTTGGAAAATTTGCGCAGGGGTTCTTTGAAGGTGCGTAAAATCCAAACCTTAGAACTTATCACAAATTTGTCCGACCACTTTTTTTAAAAGGGTTCAATCTCTCTCCTGTGCGAGTTTGAAGCCGAAACGACAAACGCACTGGGAGGAGTTTCGATTTGAAAAAGGTGACAGGTTTTTACAAAACTTTTATTTTGAAGGGGTAATTGCCAACTTCCTGTTGATTATTTCTGCTAGCTGTCAATTACTAAAATGTAGGTCTTAATGAGACCTACATAGAAGTTTTTGTTTCATGTCTTTCCGGCATTCCTACCCGAAGTTACAAGCAGTTTTGTCTGTGGTTTCTTCCTGGAAGCAGTTTTTTCTGTGTTTTATTGAAAAATTGCGCTAGAGCGCAATTTTGAGATTTTTTTTTTTTTTTTTTCATTAGATCACAATTTCTGCCAGTCCTGATGTGTGTGCCAAGTTTGGTGAGTTTTGAAGCATTTTAAGGGGGTCAAATTGCAGCTCAAAGAGGCAAAAATAGCGTTTTTTGGCGAAAATTTAGCTTTGAATGAGTTTTTGCAAAATTTCTGTTGATTTTAGGTATAGGAGGTTTTTATTGGAAAAGTAGGTCTAAGTCAGACCTACACAGAGGTTTTCGTTCCATGTCTCTACGACATTCCTAACGGAAGTTACAAGCAGTCTGTTTTTTTTTTTTCCTAGGGGGCGCTAGTGCGCAATTTTCATTTTTGGGGTTTGGGTGCTTAAAAAGTTGGGAAGGTCCACCGTACCAACGTGTGTGTCAAATTTGGTGAGTTTTGGATTATGTTGAGGGGGTGAAATTGGGGTGCGAAGGAGCGGAATAAACAATAATAATAATAATTAAAGCTGCAAGCAGCGTTGGTCGGGTCCGCCGTTGGCCGCCGCCGCCGCCGCCGTGTCCCGAGTCCCGATCTTAGTCAGACCTCCATAGAAGTTTTAGTTTCATCAGTCTACGACATTCCTAACAGAATTTACAAGCAGTTTTATCAGTTTATTTTCCTAGGGGGCGTTAGAGCACAATTTTCATTTTTGGGGTTTGGTTTTTTTATTGGATGGCAATTTTCACCAGTCCTGATGTGTGTGTAAAATTTGGTGAGTTTTGAAGCATGTTAAGGGGGTCAAATTATAGATTTGCGTTTCTGGATGTTGTTGATAAATGGCTTTTGCTTGGCATTGTATAGCTCTAACTTGCACTTTGAAGCATTTTAAGGGGGTCAAATTTCAGTTCAAAGAGGCAAAAAAGGCATATTTTGCGAAAATTTTGTTTTGAAGGGGTTTTTGCCAACTTCCTGTTGATTTTAGGTACAGCAGTGTTTATTGGAAATGTAGGTCTAAGTCAGACCTACACAGAGGTTTTTGTTTCATGTCTCTACGACATTCCTAACGGAAGTTACAAGCAGTCTGTTTTTTGTCTCTTCCTAGGGGGCGCTAGCGCGCAATTTTCATTTTTGGGGTTTGGTTGCTTAATAAGTTGGTCTGCCGCTCCATACCGATGTGTGTGTCAATTTTGGTGAGTTTTGAAGCATGTTAAGGGGGTCAAATTAGGGTGCGAAGGTGCGAGCGCGCCTTGGGTTGCTGTCCCCGAGCCCCACGGCAGGAGAAGCCTTGGTGACACTATTTAATGCATTGTGAAAGTAATGCAGTTGTTGTATTGAAGTGAAAATATCAAGCTTCCTGTTAATTTTTGCCAAAGTATGTTAATTATTCAAATGTAGGTCTAAGTCAGACCTACATAGTGGTTTTTGTTTCATGTCTCTACGACATTCCTACCGGAAGTTACAAGCAGTTTTGTCTTTGTTTTCTTCCTAGGAGTAGTTTGTCTGTGTTGTATTCCTAGGGGGCGCTAGAGCACAATTTTGAGTTTTGGGGTTTGGTTTTTTTATCAGCTCGCAATTGTTGCCAGTCCTGATGTGTGTGCCAAGTTTGGTGTGTTTTGAAGCATTTTAAGGGGGTCAAATTACAGCTCAAAGAGGTAAAAATTATCTTTTTTAGGAAAATTTGCGCAGGGGATCTTTGAAGGCGCGTAAAATCAAACCCTTAAAACTTATCACAACTTTGTCCGACCACTTTTTTTAAAAGGGTTCAATCTCTCTCCTGTGCGAGTTTGAAGCCGAAACGACAAACGCACTGGGAGGAGTTTCGATTTGAAAAAGGTTACGGGTTTTCACGAAAACTTTTATTTTGAAGGGGTAATTGCCAACTTCCTGTTGATTTTTTCTGCTAGCTGTCAATTATTAAAATGTAGGTCTAAGTAAGACCTACATAGAAGTTTTTGTTTCATGTCTTTCCGACATTCCTACCGGAAGTTACAAGCAGTTTTGTCTATGTTTTCTTCCTGGAAGCAGTTTTTTCTGTGTTTTATTCAAAAATTGCGCTAGAGCGCAATTTTGATTTTTTTTTTTTTTTTTTTTCATTAGATCGCAATTTCTGCCAGTCCTGATGTGTGTGCCAAGTTTGGTGAGTTTTGAAGCATTTTAAGGGGGGCAAATTACAGCTCAAAGAGGCAAAAATTGCATTTTTTTGTGAAAATTTTGCTTTGAATGAGTTTTTGCAAGATTTCTGTTGATTTTGGGTGTAGACATTTTTATTGGAAATGTAGGTCTTAGTCAGACCTACACAGAGGTTTTTGTTTCATGTCTCTACGACATTCCTGACGGAAGTTACAAGCGGTTTGTTTTTGTTTTTTGCTAGGGGGCGCTAGCGCGCAATTTTAATTTTTGGGGTTTGGTTGCTTAATATGTTGGGGATGGACACCGTACCGACGTGTGTGTCAACTTTGGTGAGTTTTGAAGCATGTTAAGGGGGTCAAATTAGGGTATTGTCTGTGTTGTATTCCTAGGGGGCGCTAGAGCACAATTTTGAGTTTTGGGGTTTGGTTTTTTCACTAGATCGCAATTTTTGCCAGTCCTGATGTGTGTGCCAAGTTTGGTGAGTTTTGAAGCATTTTAAGGGGGTCAAATTACAGCTCAAAGAGGTAAAAATGATATTTTTTGGGAAAATTTGCGCAGGGGTTCTTTGAAGGCGCGTAAAATCAAAACCGTAGAACTTATCACAACTTTGTCCGACCACTTTTTTTAAAAGGGTTCAATCTCTCTCCTGTGCGAGTTTGAAGCCGAAACGACAAACGCACTGGGAGGAGTTTCGATTTGAAAAAGGTGACGGGTTTTTACAAAACTTTTATTTTGAAGGGGTAATTGCCAACTTCCTGTTGATTATTTCTGCTAGCTGTCAATTACTAAAATGTAGGTCTTAATGAGACCTACATAGAAGTTTTTGTTTCATGTCTTTCCGGCATTCCTACCCGAAGTTACAAGCAGTTTTGTCTGTGGTTTCTTCCTGGAAGCAGTTTTTTCTGTGTTTTATTGAAAAATTGCGCTAGAGCACAATTTTGAGATTTTATTTTTTTTTTTTTCATTAGATCACAATTTCTGCCAGTCCTGATGTGTGTTCCAAGTTTGGTGAGTTTTGAAGCATTTTAAGGGGGTCAAATTGCAGCTCAAAGAGGCAAAAATAGCGTTTTTTGGCGAAAATTTTGCTTTGAAAGGGTTTTGCAAAATTTCTGTTGATTTTAGGTATAGGAGTTTCTGATGGGGAATTTAGGTCTAGGTCAGTTCTACATAGAGGATTTTGTTTCATGTCTCTACGACATTCCTACCGGAAGTTACAAGCATTTTTTTTTTTTTTTTTCGTAGGGGGCGCTAGCGCGCATTTTTCATTTTTGGGGTTTGGTTGCTTAATATGTGTTTTTGCCAAGCCTTACCGATGTGTGTGCCAAATTTGGTGAGTTTTGAAGCATGGTCAGTGGGTCAAATTAGAGTTCGAAGCTGCGGAAGAATAATAATAATTAAAGCTGCAAGCAGCGTTGGTCGGGTCCGCCGTTGGCCGCCGCCGCCGCCGCCGTGTCCCGAGTCCCGATCTTAGTCAGACCTCCATAGAAGTTTTTGTTTCATCAGTCTACGACATTCCTAACAGAATTTACAAGCAGTTTTATCAGTTTATTTTCCTAGGGGGCGCTAGAGCACAATTTTCATTTTTGGGGTTTGGTTTTTTTATTGGATGGCAATTTTCACCAGTCCTGATGTGTGTGTAAAATTTGGTGAGTTTTGAAGCATGTTAAGGGGGTCAAATTATAGATTTGCGTTTCTGGATGTTGTTGATAAATGGCTTTCGCTTGGCATTGTATTGCTCTAACTTGCACTTTGAAGCATTTTAAGGGGGTCAAATTTCAGTTCAAAGAGGCAAAAAAGGCATATTTTGCGAAAATGTTGTTTTGAAGGGGTTTTTGCCAACTTCCTGTTGATTTTAGGTACAGCAGTGTTTATTGGAAATGTAGGTCTAAGTCAGACCTACACAGAGGTTTTTGTTTCATGTCTCTACGACATTCCTAACGGAAGTTACAAGCAGTCTGTGTTTTGTCTCTTCCTAGGGGGCGCTAGCGCGCAATTTTCATTTTTGGGGTTTGGTTGCTTAATATGTAGGTCTGCCGCTCCATACCAATGTGTGTGTCAATTTTGGTGAGTTTTGAAGCATGTTAAGGGGGTCAAATTAGGGTGCGAAGGTGCGAGCGCACCTTGGGTTGCTGTCCCCGATCCCCACTGTCGAAGGCGCCTTGCTGACACTCTTTAATGCATTGTGAAAGTAATGCAGTTGTTGTATTGAAGTGAAAATATCTAGCTTCCTGTTGATTTTTGCTAAAGTATGTTAATTATTCAAATGTAGGTCTAGGTCAGACCTACATAGTGGTTTTTGTTTCATGTCTCTCTGACATTCCTACCGGAAGTTACAAGCAGTTTTGTCTTTGCTTTCTTCCTAGGAGCTGTTTGTCTGTGTTGTATTCCTAGGGGGCGCTAGAGCACAATTTTGAGTTTTGGGGTTTGGTTTTTTCACTAGATCGCAATTGTTGCCAGTCCTGATGTGTGTGCCAAGTTTGGTGAGTTTTGAAGCATTTTAAGGGGGTCAAATTACAGCTCAAAGAGGTAAAAATGATATTTTTTTGGAAAATTTGCGCAGGGGTTCTTTGAAGGCGCATAAAATCAAAACCATAAAACTTATCACAACTTTGTCCGACCACTTTTTTTAAAAGGGTTCAATCTCTCTCCTGTGCGAGTTTGAAGCCGAAACGACAAACGCACTGGGAGGAGTTTCGATTTGAAAAAGGTGACGGGTTTTTACAAAACTTTTATTTTGAAGGGGTAATTGCCAACTTCCTGTTGATTATTTCTGCTAGCTGTCAATTACTAAAATGTAGGTCTTAATGAGACCTACATAGAAGTTTTTGTTTCATGTCTTTCCGGCATTCCTACCGGAAGTTACAAGCAGTTTTGTCTGTGGTTTCTTCCTGGAAGCAGTTTTTTCTGTGTTTTATTGAAAAATTGCGCTAGAGCACAATTTTGAGATTTTTTTTTTTTTTTTTTCATTAGATCACAATTTCTGCCAGTCCTGATGTGTGTGCCAAGTTTGGTGAGTTTTGAAGCATTTTAAGGGGGTCAAATTGCAGCTCAAAGAGGCAAAAATAGCGTTTTTTGGCGAAAATTTTGCTTTGAAAGGGTTTTGCAAATTTTCTGTTGATTTTAGGTATAGGAGTTTCTGATGGGGAATTTAGATCTAGGTCAGGTCTACATAGAGGATTTTGTTTCATGTCTCTACGACATTCCTACCGGAAGTTACAAGCAGTCTGTTTTTTTTTTTTCGTAGGGGGCGCTAGCGCGCATTTTTCATTTTTGGGGTTTGGTTTTTTTATTAGATGGCAATTTTCGCCAGTTCTGATGAGTGTGTGAAATTTGGTGAGTTTTGGAGCATGGTCAGTGGGTCAAATTAAGGTTCAAAGAGGCGGCGGAATAATAAGAATTAAAGCTGCAAGCAGCGTTGGTCGGGTCCGCCGTTGGCCGCCGCCGCTGTGTCCCGAGTCCCGATCTTAGTCAGACCAACATAGAAGTTTTTGTTTCATCAGTCTACGACATTCCTAACAGAATTTACAAGCAGTTTTATCAGTTTATTTTCCTAGGGGGCGCTAGAGCACAATTTTCATTTTTGGGGTTTGGTTTTTTTATTGGATGGCAATTTTCACCAGTCCTGATGTGTGTGTAAAATTTGGTGAGTTTTGAAGCATGTTAAGGGGGTCAAATTATAGATTTGCGTTTCTGGATGTTGTTGATAAATGGCTTTCGCTTGGCATTGTATAGCTTTAACTTGCACTTTGAAGCATTTTAAGGGGGTCAAATTTCAGTTCAAAGAGGCAAAAAAGGCATATTTTGCGAAAATTTTGTTTTGAAGGGGTTTTTGCCAACTTCCTGTTGATTTTAGGTACAGAAGTGTTTATTGGAAATGTAGGTCTAAGTCAGACCTACACAGAGGTTTTTGTTTCATGTCTCTACGACATTCCTAACGGAAGTTACAAGCAGTCTGTTTTTTGTCTCTTCCTAGGGGGCGCTAGCGCGCAATTTTAATTATTGGGGTTTGGTTGCTTAATAAGTTGGTCTGCCGCTCCATACCGATGTGTGTGTCAATTTTGGTGAGTTTTGAAGCATGTTAAGGGGGTCAAATTAGGGTGCGAATGTGCGAGCGCGCCTTGGGTTGCTGTCCCCGAGCCCCACGGCAGGAGAAGCCTTGGTGACACTATTTAATGCATTGTGAAAGTAATGCAGTTGTTGTATTGAAGTGAAAATACCAAGCTTCCTGTTGATTTTTGCCAAAGTATGTTAATTATTCAAATGTAGGTCTAGGTCAGACCTACATAGTGGTTTTTGTTTCATGTCTCTACGACATTCCTACCGGAAGTTACAAGCAGGTTTGTCTTTGTTTTCTTCCTAGGAGTAGTTTGTCTGTGTTGTATTCCTAGGGGGCGCTAGAGCACAATTTTGAGTTTTGGGGTTTGGTTTTTTCACTAGGTCGCAATTGTTGCCAGTCCTGATGTGTGTGCCAAGTTTGGTGTGTTTGGAAGCATTTTAAGGGGGTCAAATTACAGCTCAAATAGGCAAAAATGACATTTTTTCAGAAAATTTGCGCAGGGGTTCTTTGAAGGCGCATAAAATCAAAACCATAAAACTTATCACAACTTTGTCCGACCACTTTTTTTAAAAGGGTCCAATCTCTCTCCTGTGCGAGTTTGAAGCCGAAACGACAAACGCACTGGGAGGAGTTTCGATTTGAAAAAGGTGACGGGTTTTTACAAAACTTTTATTTTGAAGGGGTAATTGCCAACTTCCTGTTGATTATTTCTGCTAGCTGTCAATTACTAAAATGTAGGTCTTAATGAGACCTACATAGAAGTTTTTGTTTCATGTCTTTCCGGCATTCCTACCCGAAGTTACAAGCAGTTTTGTCTGTGGTTTCTTCCTGGAAGCAGTTTTTTCTGTGTTTTATTGAAAAATTGCGCTAGAGCACAATTTTGAGATTTTTTTTTTTTTTTTTTCATTAGATCACAATTTCTGCCAGTCCTGATGTGTCTGCCAAGTTTGGTGAGTTTTGAAGCATTTTAAGGGGGTCAAATTGCAGCTCAAAGAGGCAAAAATAGCGTTTTTTGGCGAAAATTTTGCTTTGAAAGGGTTTTGCAAAATTTCTGTTGATTTTAGGTATAGGAGTTTCTGATGGGGAATTTAGGTCTAAGTCAGACCTACATAGAGGATTTTGTTTCATGTCTCTACGACATTCCTACCGGAAGTTACAAGCAGTCTGTTTTTTTTTTTTCGTAGGGGGCGCTAGCGCGCATTTTTCATTTTTGGGGTTTGGTTGCTTAATACGTGTTTTTGCCGAGCCTTACCGATGTGTGTGCCAAATTTGGTGAGTTTTGAAGCATGGTCAGTGGGTCAAATTAGGGTTCAAAGCTGCGGAAGAATAATAATAATAATAATAAGAAACGTTACAGATTCAATAGGGTCCTTGCATGGCAAAGGACATGGATGTCCTTTGCCATTGCAGGGCGGACCCTAATAATTAAAGCTGCAAGCAGCGTTGGTCGGGTCCGCCGTTGGCCGCCGCCGCCGCCGCCGTGTCCCGAGTCCCGATCTTAGTCAGACCAACATAGAGGTCTTTGTTTCATGTCTCTACGACATTCCTAACAGAAGTTACAAGCAGTTTTGTCTGGAAAAAGGTGACGGCTTTTTACAAAACTTTTATTTCGAAGGGGTAATTGCCAACTTCCTGTTGATTTTAACTGAAAGATGCCACCTATCAAAATGTAGGTCTAAGTGAGACCTACACAGAGGTTTTTGTTTCATGTCTGTCCGACGTTCCTACCAGAAGTTACAAGCAGTTTTATCCGTTTCCTCTTCCTAGGAGCAGTTTTTCTGTGTTTTTTTCAAAAATTGCAATAGAGCGCAATTTTGAGGTTTAAGGTTTGGTTTTTTCACTAGATTGCAATTTCTGCCAGTCCTGATGTGTGTGCCAAGTTTGGTGAGTTTTGAAGCATTCTAAGGGGGTCAAATTAAAGCTCAAAGAGGCAAAAATAGCGTTTTTTGCGAAAATGTTGCTTTGAATGAGTTTTAGCAAAATTTCTGTTGATTTTGGGTATAGACCTTTTTAATTGGAAATGTAGGTCTTAGTCAGACCTACACAGAGGTTTTCGTTTCATGTCTCTACGACATTCCTAACGGAAGTTACAAGCAGTCTCTTTTTTGTCTCTTCCTAGGGGGCGCTAGCTTGCAATTTTAATTTTTGGGGTTTGGTTGCTTAATAAGTTGGTCTGCCGCTCCATACCGATGTGTGTGTCAATTTTGGTGAGTTTTGAAGCATGTTAAGGGGGTCAAATTAGGGTGCGAAGGTGCGAGTGCGCCTTGGGTTGCTGTCCCCGAGCCCCAGGGCTTAAGACGCCTTCGTCCCACTATTTAATGCATTGTGAAAGTAATGCAGTTGTTGTATTGAAGTGAAAATATCTAGCTTCCTGTTGATTTTTGCCAAAGTATGTCAATTATTCAAATGTAGGTCTAAGTCAGACCTACATAGTGGTTTTTGTTTCATGTCTCTTTGACATTCCTACCGGAAGTTACAAGCAGTTTTGTCTTTGTTTTCTTCCTAGGAGTAGTTTGTCTGTGTTGTATTCCTAGGGGGCGCTAGAGCACAATTTTGAGTTTTGGAGTTTGGTTTTTTCATCAGCTCGCAATTTCTGCCAGTCCTGATGTGTGTGCCAAGTTTGGTGAGTTTTGAAGCATTTTAAGGGGGTCAAATTACAGCTCAAATAGGCAAAAATGAAATTTTTTAGGAAAATTTGCGCAGGGGTTCTTTGAACGCGCGTAAAATCAAAACCGGAAAACTTATCACAATTTTGTCCGACCACTTTTTTTAAAAGGGTTCAATCTCTCTCCTGTGCGAGTTTGAAGCCGAAACAACAAACGCACTGGGAGGAGTTTTGATTTGAAAAAGGTGACGGGTTTTCACGAAAACTTTTATTTTGAAGGGGTAATTGCCAACTTCCTGTTGATTTTTTCTGCTAGCTGTCAATTATTAAAATGTAGGTCTAAGTAAGACCTACACAGAGGTTTTTGTTTCATGTCTCTACGACATTCCTAACGGAAGTTACAAGCAGTCTGTTTTTTGTCTCTTCCTAGGGGGCGCTAGCGCGCAATTTTAATTATTGGGGTTTGGTTGCTTAATAAGTTGGTCTGCCGCTCCATACCGATGTGTGTGTCAATTTTGGTGAGTTTTGAAGCATGTTAAGGGGGTCAAATTAGGGTGCGAATGTGCGAGCGCGCCTTGGGTTGCTGTCCCCGAGCCCCACGGCAGGAGAAGCCTTGGTGACACTATTTAATGCATTGTGAAAGTAATGCAGTTGTTGTATTGAAGTGAAAATACCAAGCTTCCTGTTGATTTTTGCCAAAGTATGTTAATTATTCAAATGTAGGTCTAGGTCAGACCTACATAGTGGTTTTTGTTTCATGTCTCTACGACATTCCTACCGGAAGTTACAAGCAGGTTTGTCTTTGTTTTCTTCCTAGGAGTAGTTTGTCTGTGTTGTATTCCTAGGGGGCGCTAGAGCACAATTTTGAGTTTTGGGGTTTGGTTTTTTCACTAGGTCGCAATTGTTGCCAGTCCTGATGTGTGTGCCAAGTTTGGTGTGTTTGGAAGCATTTTAAGGGGGTCAAATTACAGCTCAAATAGGCAAAAATGACATTTTTTCAGAAAATTTGCGCAGGGGTTCTTTGAAGGCGCATAAAATCAAAACCATAAAACTTATCACAACTTTGTCCGACCACTTTTTTTAAAAGGGTCCAATCTCTCTCCTGTGCGAGTTTGAAGCCGAAACGACAAACGCACTGGGAGGAGTTTCGATTTGAAAAAGGTGACGGGTTTTTACAAAACTTTTATTTTGAAGGGGTAATTGCCAACTTCCTGTTGATTATTTCTGCTAGCTGTCAATTACTAAAATGTAGGTCTTAATGAGACCTACATAGAAGTTTTTGTTTCATGTCTTTCCGGCATTCCTACCCGAAGTTACAAGCAGTTTTGTCTGTGGTTTCTTCCTGGAAGCAGTTTTTTCTGTGTTTTATTGAAAAATTGCGCTAGAGCACAATTTTGAGATTTTTTTTTTTTTTTTTTCATTAGATCACAATTTCTGCCAGTCCTGATGTGTCTGCCAAGTTTGGTGAGTTTTGAAGCATTTTAAGGGGGTCAAATTGCAGCTCAAAGAGGCAAAAATAGCGTTTTTTGGCGAAAATTTTGCTTTGAAAGGGTTTTGCAAAATTTCTGTTGATTTTAGGTATAGGAGTTTCTGATGGGGAATTTAGGTCTAAGTCAGACCTACATAGAGGATTTTGTTTCATGTCTCTACGACATTCCTACCGGAAGTTACAAGCAGTCTGTTTTTTTTTTTTCGTAGGGGGCGCTAGCGCGCATTTTTCATTTTTGGGGTTTGGTTGCTTAATACGTGTTTTTGCCGAGCCTTACCGATGTGTGTGCCAAATTTGGTGAGTTTTGAAGCATGGTCAGTGGGTCAAATTAGGGTTCAAAGCTGCGGAAGAATAATAATAATAATTAAAGCTGCAAGCAGCGTTGGTCGGGTCCGCCGTTGGCCGCCGCCGCCGCCGCCGTGTCCCGAGTCCCGATCTTAGTCAGACCAACATAGAGGTCTTTGTTTCATGTCTCTACGACATTCCTAACAGAAGTTACAAGCAGTTTTGTCTGGAAAAAGGTGACGGCTTTTTACAAAACTTTTATTTTGAAGGGGTAATTGGCAACTTCCTGTTGATTTTAACTGAAAGATGCCAATTATCAAAATGTAGGTCTAAGTCAGACCTACACAGAGGTTTTTGTTTCATGTCTCTACGACATTCCTAACGGAAGTTACAAGCAGTCTGTTTTTGGTATCTTCCTAGGGGGCGCTAGCGCGCAATTTTCATTTTTGGGGTTTGGTTACCTAATATGTTGGTCTGCCGCTCCATACCGATGTGTGTGTCAACTTTGGTGAGTTTTGAAGCATGTTAAGGGGGTCAAATTAGGGTATTGTCTGTGTTGTATTCCTAGGGGGCGCTAGAGCACAAATTTGAGTTTTGGGGTTTGGTTTTTTCATTAGCTTGCAATTGTTGCCAGTCCTGATGTGTGTGCCAAGTTTGGTGAGTTTTGAAGCATTTTAAGGGGGTCAAATTACAGCTCAAAGAGGTAAAAATGATATGTGTTTGGAAAATTTGCGCAGGGGTTCTTTGAAGGCGCGTAAAATCCAAACCTTAGAACTTATCACAAATTTGTCCGACCACTTTTTTTAAAAGGGTTCAATCTCTCTCCTGTGCGAGTTTGAAGCCGAAACGACAAACGCACTGGGAGGAGTTTTGATTTGAAAAAGGTGACGGGTTTTCACGAAAACTTTTATTTTGAAGGGGTAATTGCCAACTTCCTGTTGATTTTTTCTGCTAGCTGTCAATTATTAAAATGTAGGTCTAAGTAAGACCTACATAGAAGTTTTTGTTTCATGTCTTTCCGACATTCCTACCGGAAGTTACAAGCAGTTTTGTCTGTGTTTTCATCCTAGAAGCAGTTTTTTCTGTGTTTCATTCCAAAAATTTTGTAGAGCGCAATTTTGAGTTTTAGAAATTTTTTTTTTCATTAGATCACAATTTCTGCCAGTCCTGATGTGTCTGCCAAGTTTGGTGAGTTTTGAAGCATTTTAAGGGGGTCAAATTGCAGCTCAAAGAGGCAAAAATAGCATTTTTTGCGAAAATTTTGCTTTGAATGAGTTTTTGCAACATTTCCGTTGATTTTGGGTATAGACATTTTTTATTGGAAATGTAGATCTCAGTCAGACCTACACAGAGGTTTTTGTTTCATGTCTCTACGACATTCCTAACGGAAGTTACAAGCAGTCTGTTTTTTGTTTCCTTTTAGGGGGCGCTAGAGCGCAATTTTCATTTTTGGGGTTTGGTTGCTTAATATGTTGTGGTGTCACGGTAGACCGACGCGTGTGTCAACTTTGGTGAGTTTTGAAGCATGTTAAGGGGGTGATGTTGGGGCGCGACGGAGCGGAATAATAAAGAATAATAATAATTAAAGCTGCAAGCAGCGTTGGTCGGGTCCGCCGTTGGCCGCCGCCGCCGCCGCCGTGTCCCGAGTCCCGATCTTAGTCAGACCTACATAGAAGTTGTTGTTTCATCACTCTACGACATTCCTAACAGAAGTTACAAGCAGTTTTGTCTGGAAAAAGGTGACGGCTTCTTACAAAACTTTTATTTTGAAGGGGTAATTGGCAACTTCCTGTTGATTTTAACTGAAAGATGCCAATTATCAAAATGTAGGTCTAAGTCAGACCTACACAGAGGTTTTTGTTTCATGTCTCTACGACATTCCTAACGGAAGTTACAAGCAGTCTGTTTTTTGTATCTTCCTAGGGGGCGCTAGCGCGCAATTTTCATTTTTGGGGTTTGGTTACCTAATATGTTGGTCTGCTGCTCCATACCAATGTGTGTGTCAAATTTGGTGAGTTTTGAAGCATGTTAAGGGGGTCAAATTAGGGTATTGTCTGTGTTGTATTCCTAGGGGGCGCTAGAGCACAATTTTGAGTTTTGGGGTTTGGTTTTTTCATTAACTTGCAATTTCTGCCAGTCCTGATGTGTGTGCCAAGTTTGGTGAGTTTTGAAGCATTTTAAGGGGGTCAAATTACAGCTCAAAGAGGTAAAAAGGATATTGTTTGGGAAAATTTGCGCAGGGGTTCTTTGAAGGCGCGTAAAATCAAAACCGGAGCAGTAATCAAAACTTTGTCCGACCACTTTTTTTAAAAGGGTTCAATCTCTCTCCTGTGCGAGTTTGAAGCCAAAACGACAAACGCACTGGGAGGAGTTTCGATTTGAAAAAGGTGACGGGTTTTTACAAAACTTTTATTTTGAAGGGGTAATTGCCAACTTCCTGTTGATTATTTCTGCTAGCTCTCAATTACTAAAATGTAGGTCTAAGTGAGACCTACGTAGAAGTTTTTGTTTCATGTCTTTCCGACATTCCTACCCGAAGTTACAAGCAGTTTTGTCTGTGATTTCTTCCTGGAAGCCGTTTTTTCTGTGTTTTATAGAAAAATTGCGCTAGAGCGCAATTTTGAGTTTTTTTTTTTTTTTTTTTTCATTAGATTGCAATTTCTGCCAGTCCTGATGTGTGTGCCAAGTTTGGTGAGTTTTGAAGCATGTTAAGGGGGTCAAATCACAGCTCAAAGAGGCAAAAATAGCATTATTTTGCGAAAATTTTGCTTTGAATGGGTTTTTGCAAAATTTCTGTTGATTTTAGGTATAGGCATTTCTAATGGGGAATTTAGTTCTAAGTCAGACCTACATAGAGGTGTTTGTTCCATGTCTTTACGACATTCCTAACGGAAGTTACAAGCAGTCTGTTTTTTTTTTTTCGTAGGGGGCGCTAGCGCGCATTTTTCATTTTTGGGGTTTGGTTTTTTTATTAGATGGCAATTTTCGCCAGTTCTGATGAGTGTGTGAAATTTGGTGAGTTTTGAGGCATGGTCAGTGGGTCAAATTAAGGTTCAAAGAGGCGGCGGAATAATAAGAATAATAATAATAAGAAAGAAAGAATAAAACGCTACAGATTCAATAGGGTCCTTGCCTTAGCAAAGGACATGGATGTCCTTTGCTGGCAGGGCGGACCCTAATAATAATAATTAAAGCTGCAAGCAGCGTTGGTCGGGTCCGCCGTTGGCCGCCGCCGCCGCCGCCGTGTCCCGAGTCCCGATCTTAGTCAGACCTCCATAGAAGTTTTTGTTTCATGTCTCTACGACATTCCTAACAGAATTTACAAGCAGTTTTATCAGTTTATTTTCCTAGGAGGCGCTAGAGCACAATTTTCATTTTTGGGGTTTGGTTTTTTCATTGGATGGCAATTTTCACCAGTCCTGATGTGTGTGTAAAATTTGGTGAGTTTTGAAGCATGTTAAGGGGGTCAAATTATAGATTTGCGTTTCTGGATGTTGTTGATAAATGGCTTTCGCTTGGCATTGTATAGCTCTAACTTGCACTTTGAAGCATTTTAAGGGGGTCAAATTTCAGTTCAAAGAGGCAAAAAAGGCATATTTTGCGAAAATTTTGTTTTGAAGGGATTTTTGCCAACTTCCTGTTGATTTTAGGTACAGAAGTATATTTTTGGAAATGTAGGTCTAAGTCAGACCTACACAGAGGTTTTTGTTTCATGTCTCTACGACATTCCTAACGGAAGTTACACGCAGTCTGTTTTTGTCTCTTCCTAGGGGGCGCTAGCGCGCAATTTTCATTTTTGGGGTTTGGTTGCTTAATAAGTTGGTCTGCCGCTCCATACCGATGTGTGTGCCAAATTTGGTGAGTTTTGAAGCAAGTTAAGGGGGTCAAATTAGGGTGCGAATGTGCGAGCGCGCCTTGGGTTGCTGTCCCCGAGCCCCACGGCAGGAGAAGCCTTGCTGCCACTATTTAATGCATTGTGAAAGTAATGCAGTTGTTGTATTGAAGTGAAAATATCAAGCTTCCTGTTGATTTTTGCCAAAGTATGTTAATTATTCAAATGTAGGTCTAAGTCAGACCTACATAGTGGTTTTTGTTTCATGTCTCTACGACATTCCGACCGGAAGTTACAAGCAGTTTTGTCTGTGTTTTCTTCCTAGGAGCAGTTTGTCTGTGTTGTATTCCTAGGGGGCGCTAGAGCACAATTTTGAGTTTTGGAGTTTGGTTTTTTTATCAGCTCGCAATTGTTGCCAGTCCTGATGTGTGTGCCAAGTTTGGTGAGTTTTGAAGCATTTTAAGGGGGTCAAATTACAGCTCAAAGAGGTAAAAATTATCTTTTTTAGGAAAATTTGCGCAGGGGATCTTTGAAGGCGCGTAAAATCAAAACCGGAAAACTTATCACAATTTTGTCCGACCACTTTTTTTAAAAGGGTTCAATCTCTCTCCTGTGCGAGTTTGAAGCCGAAACGACAAACGCACTGGGAGGAGTTTCGATTTGAAAAAGGTGACGGGTTTTCACGAAAACTTTTATTTTGAAGGGGTAATTGCCAACTTCCTGTTGATTTTTTCTGCTAGCTGTCAATTATTAAAATGTAGGTCTAAGTAAGACCTACATAGAAGTTTTTGTTTCATGTCTTTCCGACATTCATACCGGAAGTTACAAGCAGTTTTGTCTGTGTTTTCTTCCTGGAAGCAGTTTTTTCTGTGTTTTATTAAAAAATTGCGCTACAGCGCAATTTTGAGTTTTTTTTTTTTTTTTTTTCATTAGATTGCAATTTCTGCCAGTCCTGATGTGTGTGCCAAGTTTGGTGAGTTTTGAAGCATTTTAAGGGGGTCAAATTGCAGCTCAAAGAGGCAAAAATAGCATTTTTTGGCGAAAATTTTGCTTTGAACGAGTTTTTGCAAAATTTCTGTTCATTTTGGGTATAGACATTTTTTATTGGAAATGTAGATCTCAGTCAGACCTACACGGAGGTTTTTGTTTCATGTCTCTACGACATTCCTAATGGAAGTTACAAGCAGTCTGTTTTTTTTTTCTTCCTAGGGGGCGCTATTGCGCAATTTTGATTTTTATGATTTGGCTGCCTAATATGTTGGGAAGGCATGAAAGACCGACGTGTGTGTCAAATTTGGTGAGTTTTGAAATATGTTAAGAGGGTGAAATTGGGGCGCGACGGTGCGGAAGAAAGAAAGAAAGAATAATAATAATTAAAGCTGCAAGCAGCGTTGGTCGGGTCCGCCGTTGGCCGCCGCCGCCGCCGCCGTGTCCCGAGTCCCGATCTTAGTCAGACCAACATAGAGGTCTTTGTTTCATGTCTGTACGACATTCCTAACAGAAGTTACAAGCAGTTTTGTCTGGAAAAAGGTGACAGCTTTTTACAAAACTTTTATTTTGAAGGGGTAATTGCCAACTTCCTGTTGATTTCAACTGAAAGATGCCACCTATCAAAATGTAGGTCTGAGACCTACATTGAGGTTTTTGTTTCATGTCTGTCCGACATTCCTACCAGAAGTTACAAGCAGTTTGATCTGTTTCCTCTTCCTAGGAGCAGTTTTCTGTGTTTTATTCAAAAATTGCAATAGAGTGCAATTTTGAGTTTTAAGGTTTGTTTTTTTCACTACATCGAAATTTTTGCCAGTCCTGATGTGTGTGCCAAGTTTGGTGAGTTTTGAAGCATTTTAAGGGGGTCAAATTTCAGTTCAAAGAGGCAAAAATTGACTTTTTTGCGAAAATTTTGTTTTGAAGGGGTTTTTGCCAACATCCTGTTAATTTTTGCTATAGAAGTGTTTTGTTGGAAATGTAGGTCTAAGTCAGACCTACATAGAGATTTTTGTTTCATGTCTCTACGACATTCCCAACGGAAGTTACAAGCAGTCTGTTTTTTGTCTCTTCCTAGGGGGCGCTAGCATGCAATTTTCATTTTTGGGGTTTGGTTACCTAATAAGTTGGTCTGCCGCTCCATACCAATGTGTG
The DNA here is from genome assembly GCF_033978795.1 of Nerophis ophidion. Lineage (NCBI taxonomy): Eukaryota > Metazoa > Chordata > Actinopteri > Syngnathiformes > Syngnathidae > Nerophis > Nerophis ophidion. The sequence continues at coordinate 134,136 of NW_026907048.1, read as the reverse complement.
TGTCAAATTTGGTGAGTTTTGAAGCATGTTAAGGGGGTCAAATTAGGGTATTGTCTGCGTTGTATTCCTAGGGGGCGCTAGAGCACAATTTTGAGTTTTGGGGTTTGGTTTTTTCATCAACTCGCAATTGTTGCCAGTCCTGATGTGTGTGCCAAGTTTGGTGAGTTTTGAAGCATTTTAAGGGGGTCAAATTACAGCTCAAAGAGGCAAAAATGATATTTTTTTGGAAAATTTGCGCAGGGCGTCTTTGAAGGCGCGTAAAATCAAAACCTTAAAACTTATCAAAACTTTGATCTATACTTTTAATCAGAAGGGTCCAAACTCTCTCCTGAGCGAGTTTGAAGCCGAAACGACAAACGCGCTCAGAGGAGATAACTTTTGAAGAAAGGTGACGGGTTTTCACAAAACTTTTATTTTGAAGGGGTAATTGCCAACTTCCTGTTGATTTTTTCTGCTAGCTGTCAATTACTAAAATGTAGGTTTAAGTGAGACCTACATAGAAGTTTTTGTTTCATGTCTTTCCGGCATTCCTACCCGAAGTTACAAGCAGTTTTATCTGTGTTTTCTACCTGGAAGCAGTTTTTTCTGTGTTTTATTGAAAAATTGCGCTAAAGCGCAATTTTGAGTTTTTTTTTTTTTTTTTTTCATTAAATTGCAATTTCTGCCAGTCCTGATGTGTCTTCCAAGTTTGGTGAGTTTTGAAGCATGTTAAGGGGGTCAAATTACAGCTCAAAGGGGCAAAAATAGCATTTTTTAGCGAAAATTTAGCTTTGAATGGGTTTTTGCCAAATTTCTGTTGATTTTAGGTATAGGCATTTCTAATGGGGAATCTAGGTCTAAGTCAGACCTACATAGAGGTTTTTGTTCCATGTCTTTACGACATTCCTAACGGAAGTTACAAGCAGTCTGTTTTTTTTTTTTCGTAGGGGGCGCTAGCGCGCATTTTTCATTTTTGGGGTTTGGTTGCTTAATATGTGTTTTTGCCAAGCCTTACCGATGTGTGTGCCAAATTTGGTGAGTTTTGGAGCATGGTCAGTGGGTCAAATTAGGGTTCAAAGTTGCGGAAGAATAATAATAATAATTAAAGCTGCAAGCAGCGTTGGTCGGGTCCGCCGTTGGCCGCCGCCGCCGTGTCCCGAGTCCCGATCTTAGTCAGACCAACATAGAGGTCTTTGTTTCATGTCTCTACGACATTCCTAACAGAAGTTACAAGCAGTTTTGTCTGGAAAAAGGTGACGGCTTTTTACAAAACTTTTATTTTGAAGGGGTAATTGCCAACTTCCTGTTGATTTTAACTGAAAGATGCCACCTATCAAAATGTAGGTCTAAGTGAGACCTACACAGAGGTTTTTGTTTCATGTCTGTCCGACGTTCCTACCAGAAGTTACAAGCAGTTTTATCCGTTTCCTCTTCCTAGGAGCAGTTTTTCTGTGTTTTTTTCAAAAATTGCAATAGAGCGCAATTTTGAGTTTTAAGGTTTGGTTTTTTCACTAGATCGCAATTTCTGCCAGTCCTGATGTGTGTGCCAAGTTTGGTGAGTTTTGAAGCATTTTAAGGGGGTCAAATTAAAGCTCAAAGCGGCAAAAATAGCGTTTTTTGCGAAAATGTTGCTTTGAATGAGTTTTTGCAAAATTTCTGTTGATTTTGGGTATAGACCTTTTCAATTGGAAATGTAGGTCTAAGTCAGACCTACACAGAGGTTTTTGTTTCATGTCTCTACGACATTCCTAACGGAAGTTACAAGCAGTCTGTTTTTTGTCTCTTCCTAGGGGGCGCTAGCGCGCAATTTTAATTTTCGGGGTTTGGTTGCTTAATAAGTTGGTCTGCCGCTCCATACCGATGTGTGTGTCAATTTTGGTGAGTTTTGAAGCATGTTAGGGGGGTCAAATTAGGGTGCGAAGGTGCGAGCGCGCCTTGGGTTGCTGTCCCCGAGCCCCACGGCAGGAGAAGCCTTGCTGCCACTATTTAATGCATTGTGAAAGTAATGCAGTTGTTGTATTGAAGTGAAAATATCAAGCTTCCTGTTGATTTTTGCCAAAGTATGTTAATTATTCAAATGTAGGTCTAAGTCAGACCTACATAGTGGTTTTTGTTTCATGTCTCTACGACATTCCTACCGGAAGTTACAAGCAGTTTTGTCTTTGTTTTCTTCCTAGGAGTAGTTTGTCTGTGTTGTATTCCTAGGGGGCGCTAGAGCACAATTTTGAGTTTTGGGGTTTGGTTTTTTTATCAGCTCGCAATTGTTGCCAGTCCTGATGTGTGTGCCAAGTTTGGTGAGTTTTGAAGCATTTTAAGGGGGTCAAATTACAGCTCAAAGAGGTAAAAATTATCTTTTTTAGGAAAATTTGCGCAGGGGATCTTTGAAGGCGCGTAAAATCAAACCCTTAAAACTTATCACAATTTTGTCCGACCACTTTTTTTAAAAGGGTTCAATCTCTCTCCTGTGCGAGTTTGAAGCCGAAACGACAAACGCACTGGGAGGAGTTTCGATTTGAAAAAGGTTACGGGTTTTCACGAAAACTTTTATTTTGAAGGGGTAATTGTCAACTTCCTGTTGATTTTTTCTGCTAGCTGTCAATTATTAAAATGTAGGTCTAAGTCAGACCTACATAGAAGTTTTTGTTTCATGTCTTTCCGACATTCCTACCGGAAGTTACAAGCAGTTTTGTCTATGTTTTCTTCCTAGAAGCAGTTTTTTCTGTGTTTTATTCAAAAAATTTTGTAGAGCGCAATTTTGAGTTTTAAGGTTTGGTTTTTTCACTAGATCGCAATTTCTGCCAGTCCTGATGTGTGTGCCAAGTTTGGTGAGTTTTGAAGCATTTTAAGGGGGTCAAATTACAGCTCAAAGAGGCAAAAATAGCATTTTTTGTGAAAATTTTGCTTTGAAAGGGTTTTGCAAAATTTTTGTTGATTTTTGCCCCAGAAGATACAATTATGAAATTTAGGTATAAGTCAGCCCTACATAGAGGTTTTTGTTTCATGTCTCTACGACATTCCTAACGGAAGTTACAAGCAGTCTCTTTTTTTTTTCTTCCTAGGGGGCGCTATTGCGCAATTTTGATTTTTATGATTTGGCTGCCTAATATGTTGGGAAGGCATGAAAGATCGACGTGTGTGTCAAATTTGGTGAGTTTTGAAATATGTTAAGAGGGTGAAATTGGGGCGCGACGGTGCGGAAGAAAGAAAGAAAGAAAGAAGAATAATAATTAAAGCTGCAAGCAGCGTTGGTCGGGTCCGCCGTTGGCCGCCGCCGCCGCCGCCGTGTCCCGAGTCCCGATCTTAGTCAGACCAACATAGAGGTCTTTGTTTCATGTCTCTACGACATTCCTAACAGAAGTTACAAGCAGTTTTGTCTGGAAAAAGGTGACGGCTTTTTACAAAACTTTTATTTTGAAGGGGTAATTGCCAACTTCCTGTTGATTTTAACTGAAAGATGCCACCTATCAAAATGTAGGTCTAAGTGAGACCTACACAGAGGTTTTTGTTTCATGTCTGTCCGACGTTCCTACCAGAAGTTACAAGCAGTTTTATCCGTTTCCTCTTCCTAGGAGCAGTTTTTCTGTGTTTTTTTCAAAAATTGCAATAGAGCGCAATTTTGAGTTTTAAGGTTTGGTTTTTTCACTAGATCGCAATTTCTGCCAGTCCTGATGTGTGTGGCAAGTTTGGTGAGTTTTGAAGCATTTTAAGGGGGTCAAATTAAAGCTCAATGAGGCAAAAATATCGTTTTTTGCGAAAATGTTGCTTTGAATGAGTTTTTGCAAAATTTCTGTTGATTTTGGGTATAGACCTTTTTAATTGGAAATGTAGGTCTAAGTCAGACCTACACAGAGGTTTTTGTTTCATGTCTCTACGACATTCCTAACGGAAGTTACAAGCAGTCTGTTTTTTGTCTCTTCCTAGGGGGCGCTAGCTTGCAATTTTAATTTTTGGGGTTTGGTTGCTTAATAAGTTGGTCTGCCGCTCCATACCGATGTGTGTGTCAATTTTGGTGAGTTTTGAAGCATGTTAAGGGGGTCAAATTAGGGTGCGAAGGTGCGAGCGCGCCTTGGGTTGCTGTCCCCGAGCCCCACGGCAGGAGAAGCCTTGCTGCCACTATTTAATGCATTGTGAAAGTAATAAAGTTGTTGTATTGAAGTGAAAATATCAAGCTTCCTGTTGATTTTTGCCAAAGTATGTTAATTATTCAAATGTAGGTCTAAGTCAGACCTACATAGTGGTTTTTGTTTCATGTCTCTCTGACATTCCTACCGGAAGTTACAAGCAGTTTTGTCTTTGTTTTCTTCCTAGGAGCAGTTTGTCTGTGTTGTATTCCTAGGGGGCGCTAGAGCACAATTTTGAGTTTTGGGGTTTGGTTTTTTCATCAGCTTGCAATTGTTGCCAGTCCTGATGTGTGTGCCAAGTTTGGTGAGTTTTGAAGCATTTTAAGGGGGTCAAATTACAGCTCAAAGAGGCAAAAATTAAATTTTTTGGGAAAATTTGCACAGGGGTTCTTTGAACGCGCGTAAAATCAAAACCGTAGAACTTATAAAAAATTTGTCCGACCACTTTTCTTAAAAGGGTTCAATCTCTCTCCTGTGCGAGTTTGAAGCCGAAACAACAAACGCACTGGGAGGAGTTTTGATTTGAAAAAGGTGACGGGTTTTCACGAAAACTTTTATTTTGAAGGGGTAATTGCCAACTTCCTGTTGATTTTTTCTGCTAGCTGTCAATTATTAAAATGTAGGTCTAAGTAAGACCTACATAGAAGTTTTTGTTTCATGTCTTTCCGACATTCCTACCGGAAGTTACAAGCAGTTTTGTCTGTGTTTTCATCCTAGAAGCAGTTTTGTCTGTGTTTCATTTAAAAAATTTTGTAGAGCGCAATTTTGAGTTTTAGAATTTTTTTTTTTCACTAGATCACAATTTCTGCCAGTCCTGATGTGTCTGCCAAGTTTGGTGAGTTTTGAAGCATTTTAAGGGGGTCAAATTACAGCTCAAAGAGGCAAAAATAGCATTTTTGGTGAAAATTTTGCTTTGAAAGGGTTTTGCAAAATTTCTGTTGATTTTAGGTATAGGAGTTTCTGATGGGGAATTTAGGTCTAGGTCAGTTCTACATCGAGGATTTTGTTTCATGTCTCTACGACATTCCTACCGGAAGTTACAAGCAATCCATTTTTTGTCTTTTCCTAGGGGGCGCTATCGCGCAATTTTGATTTTTCTGGTTCGGCTCCCTAATATGTTGGGGAGAAACTCCTCACCGACGCGTGTGTCAAATTTGGTGTGCTTTGAGGCATGGTCAGTGGGTCAAAATACAGCGCATAGGCGAGTATCGGTGCGGAAGAAAGAAAGAATAATAATAATAAAACGCTACAGATTCAATAGGGTCCTTGCATGGCAAAGGACATGGATGTCCTTTGCCATTGCAGGGCGGACCCTAATAATAAGAAACGTTACAAATTCAATAGGGTCCTTGCCTTAGCAAAGGACATGGATGTCCTTTGCTGGCAGGGCGGACCCTAATAATAAGAAACGTTACAGATTCAATAGGGTCCTTGCATGGCAAAGGACATGGATGTCCTTTGCCATTGCAGGGCGGACCCTAATAAAACGCAGCAGATTCAATAGGGTCCTTGCCATGGCAAAGGACATGGATGTCCTTTGCCATTGCAGGGCGGACCCTAATAATTAAAGCTGCAAGCAGCGTTGGTCGGGTCCGCCGTTGGCCGCCGCCGCCGCCGCCGTGTCGCGAGTCCCGATCTTAGTCAGACCTACATAGAGGTCTTTGTTTCATGTCTCTACGACATTCCTAACAGAAGTTACAAGCAGTTTTGTCTGGAAAAAGGTGACGGCTTTTTACAAAACTTTTATTGTGAAGGGGTAATTGCCAACTTCCTGTTGATTTTAACTGAAAGATGCCACCTATCAAAATGTAGGTCTAAGTGAGACCTACACAGAGGTTTTTGTTTCATGTCTGTCCGACGTTCCTACCAGAAGTTACAGGCAGTTTTATCCGTTTCCTCTTCCTAGGAGCAGTTTTTCTGTGTTTTTTTCAAAAATTGCAATAGAGCGCAATTTTGAGTTTTAAGGTTTGATTTTTTCACTAGATCGCAATTTCTGCCAGTCCTGATGTGTGTGCCAAGTTTGGTGAGTTTTGAAGCATTTTAAGGGGGTCAAATTAAAGCTCAAAGAGGCAAAAATAGCGTTTTTTTGCGTAAATGTTACTTTGAATGAGTTTTTGCAAAATTTCTGTTGATTTTGGGTATAGACATTTTTTATTGGAAATGTAGGTCTTAGTCAGACCTACACAGAGGTTTTTGTTTCATGTCTCTACGACATTCCTAACGGAAGTTACAAGCAGTCTGTTTTTTGTCTCTTCCTAGGGGGCGCTAGCGCGCAATTTTCATTTTTGGGGTTTGGTTGCTTAATAAGTTGGTCTGCTGCTCCATACCGATGTGTGTGTCAATTTTGGTGAGTTTTGAAGCATGTTAAGGGGGTCAAATTAGGGTGCGAAGGCGCGAACGCGCCTTGGGTTGCTGTCCCCGAGCCCCACGGCAGGAGAAGCCTTGCTGCCACTATTTAATGCATTGTGATAGTAATGCAGTTGTTGTATTGAAGTGAAAATATCTAGCTTCCTGTTGATTTTTGCCAAAGTATGTTAATTATTCAAATGTAGGTCTAAGTCAGACCTACATAGTGGTTTTTGTTTCATGTCTCTACGACATTCCTACCGGAAGTTACAAGCAGTTTTGTCTTTGTTTTCTTCCTAGGAGCAGTTTGTCTGTGTTGTATTCCTAGGGGGCGCTAGAGCACAATTTTGAGTTTTGGAGTTTGGTTTTTTTATCAGCTCGCAATTGTTGCCAGTCCTGATGTGTGTGCCAAGTTTGGTGAGTTTTGAAGCATTTTAAGGGGGTCAAATTACAGCTCAAAGAGGTAAAAATGATATTTTGTTGGAAAATTTGCGCAGGGGATCTTTGAAGGCGCGTAAAATCAAAACCTTAAAACTTATCACAACTTTGTCCGACCACTTTTTTTAAAAGGGTTCAATCTCTCTCCTGTGCGAGTTTGAAGCCGAAACGACAAACGCACTGGGAGGAGTTTCGATTTGAAAAAGGTGACGGGTTTTCACGAAAACTTTTATTTTGAAGGGGTAATTGCCAACTTCCTGTTGATTATTTCTGCTAGCTGTCAATTATTAAAATGTAGGTCTAAGTCAGACCTACATAGAAGTTTTTGTTTCATGTCTTTCCGACATTCCTACCGGAAGTTACAAGCAGTTTTGTCTGTGTTTTCTTCCTAGAAGCAGTTTTTTCTGTGTTTCATTCAAAAAATTTTGTAGAGCGCAATTTTGAGTTTTATGATTTTTTTTTTCATTAAATCACAATTTCTGCCAGTCCTGATGTGTCTGCCAAGTTTGGTGAGTTTTGAAGCATTTTAAGGGGGTCAAATTACAGCTCAAAGAGGCAAAAATAGCATTTTTTGTGAAAATTTTGCTTTGAATGGGTTTTTGCAAAATTTCTGTAAATTTTTGCCCTAGAATATACAATTATGAAATTTAGGTCGAAGTCAGACCTACATAGAGGTTTTTGTTTCATGTCTCTACGACATTCCTAACGGAAGTTACAAGCAGTCTCTTTTTTTTTTCTTCCTAGGGGGCGCTATTGCGCAATTTTGATTTTTATGATTTGGCTCCCTAATATGTTGGGAAGGCATGAAAGACCGACGTGTGTGTCAAATTTGGTGAGTTTTGAAATATGTTAAGAGGGTGAAATTGGGGCGCGACGGTGCGGAAGAAAGAAAGAAAGAATAATAAAACGCAGCAGGAACAATAGGGTCCTTGCATGGCAAAGGACATGGATGTCCTTTGCCATTGCAGGGCGGACCCTAATAAAACGCAGCAGATTCAATAGGGTCCTTGCATGGCAAAGGACATGGATGTCCTTTGCCATTGCAGGGCGGACCCTAATTAAAGCTGCAAGCAGCGTTGGTCGGGTCCGCCGTTGGCCGCCGCTGCCGCCGTGTCCCGAGTCCCGATCTTAGTCAGACCAACATAGAGGTCTTTGTTTCATGTCTCTACGACATTCCTAACAGAAGTTACAAGCAGTTTTGTCTGGAAAAAGGTGACGGCTTTTTACAAAACTTTTATTTTGAAGGGGTAATTGCCAACTTCCTGTTGATTTTAACTGAAAGATGCCACCTATCAAAATGTAGGTCTAAGTGAAACCTACATAGAGGTTTTTGTTTCATGTCTGTCCGACGTTCCTACCAGAAGTTACAAGCAGTTTTATCCGTTTCCTCTTCCTAGGAGCAGTTTTTTCTGTGTTTTTTTCAAAAATTACAATAGAGCGCAATTTTGAGTTTTAAGGTTTGGTTTTTCCACTAGATCGCAATTTCTGCCAGTCCTGATGTGTGTGCCAAGTTTGGTGAGTTTTGAAGCATTTTAAGGGGGTCAAATTGCAGCTCAAAGAGCCAAAAATAGCATTTTTTACGAAAATGTGGCTTTGAATGAGTTTTTGCAAAATTTCTGTTGATTTTGGGTATAGACCTTTTTAATTGGAAATGTAGGTCTTAGTCAGACCTACACAGAGGTTTTTGTTTCATGTCTCTACGACATTCCTAACGGAAGTTACAAGCAGTCTGTTTTTTGTCTCTTCCTATGGGGCGCTAGCTTGCAATTTTAATTTTTGGGGTTTGGTTGCTTAATAAGTTGGTCTGCCGCTCCATACCGATGTGTGTGTCAATTTTGGTGAGTTTTGAAGCATGTTAAGGGGGTCAAATTAGGGTGCGAAGGTGCGAGCGCGCCTTGGGTTGCTGTCCCCGAGCCCCACGGCAGGAGAAGCCTTGCTGCCACTATTTAATGCATTGTGAAAGTAATGCAGTTGTTGTATTGAAGTGAAAATATCTAGCTTCCTGTTGATTTTTGCCAAAGTATGTCAATTATTCAAATGTAGGTCTAAGTCAGACCTACATAGTGGTTTTTGTTTCATGTCTCTACGACATTCCTACCGGAAGTTACAAGCAGTTTTGTCTTTGTTTTCTTCCTAGGAGCAGTTTGTCCGTGTTGTATTCCTAGGGGGCGCTAGAGCACACTTTTGAGTTTTGGAGTTTGGTTTTTTCATCAGCTCGCAATTGTTGCCAGTCCTGATGTGTGTGCCAAGTTTGGTGAGTTTTGAAGCATTTTAAGGGGGTCAAATTACAGCTCAAAGAGGTAAAAATTATATTTTTTTGGAAAATTTGCGCAGGGGTTCTTTGAAGGCGCGTAAAATCAAAACCTTAGAACTTATCACAATTTTGTCCGACCACTTTTTTTAAAAGGGTTCAATCTCTCTCCTGTGCGAGTTTGAAGCCGAAACGACAAACGCACTGGGAGGAGTTTCGATTTGAAAAAGGTGACGGGTTTTCACGAAAACTTTTATTTTGAAGGGGTAATTGCCAACTTCCTGTTGATTTTTTCTGCTAGCTGTCAATTATTAAAATGTAGGTCTAAGTAAGACCTACATAGAAGTTTTTGTTTCATGTCTTTCCGACATTCCTACCGGAAGTTACAAGCAGTTTTGTCTGTGTTTTCTTCCTAGAAGCAGTTTTTTCTGTGTTTCATTCCAAAAATTCTGTAGAGCGCAATTTTGAGTTTTAGAAATTTTTTTTTTCATTAGATCACAATTTCTGCCAGTCCTGATGTGTCTGCCAAGTTTGGTGAGTTTTGAAGCATTTTAAGGGGGTCAAATTACAGCTCAAAGAGGCAAAAATAGCATTTTAGGCGAAAATTTTGCTTTGAAAGGGTTTTGCAAAATTTCTGTTGATTTTAGGTATAGGAGTTTCTGATGGGGAATTTAGGTCTAGGTCAGTTCTACATAGAGGATTTTGTTCCATGTCTCTACGACATTCCTACCGGAAGTTACAAGCAATCCATTTTTTGTCTTTTCCTAGGGGGCGCTAGAGCGCAATTTTGATTTTTCTGGTTCGGCTCCCTAATATGTTGGGGAGAAACTCCTCACCGACGCGTGTGTCAATTTTGGTGTGCTTTGAGGCATGGTCAGTGGGTCAAAATACAGCGCATATGCGAGTATCGGTGCGGAAGAAAGAAAGAATAATAATAATTAAAGCTGCAAGCAGCGTTGGTCGGGTCCGCCGTTGGCCGCCGCCGCCGCCGCCGCCGCCGCCGTGTCCCGAGTCCCGATCTTAGTCAGACCAACATAGAGGTCTTTGTTTCATGTCTCTACGACATTCCTAACAGAAGTTACAAGCAGTTTTGTCTGGAAAAAGGTGACGGCTTTTTACAAAACTTTTATTTTGAAGGGGTAATTGCCAACTTCCTGTTGATTTCAACTGAAAGATGTCAATCATCAAAATGTAGGTGTAAGTGAGACCTACATAGAGTTTTTTGTTTCATGTCTGTCCGACGTTCCTACCAGAAGTTACAAGCAGTTTTATCCGTTTCCTCTTCCTAGGAGCAGTTTTTCTGTGTTTTTTTCAAAAATTGCAATAGAGCGCAATTTTGAGTTTTAAGGTTTGGTTTTTTCACTAGATCGCAATTTCTGCCAGTCCTGATGTGTGTGCCAAGTTTGGTGAGTTTTGAAGCATTTTAAGGGGGTCAAATTGCAGCTCAAAGAGGCAAAAATAGCATTTTTTCGCGAAAATTTTGCTTTGAATGAGTTTTTGCAAGATTTCTGTTGATTTTGGGTATAGACATTTTTTATTGGAAATGTAGGTCTAAGTCAGACCTACACAGAGGTTTTTGTTTCATGTCTCTACGACATTCCTGACGGAAGTTACAAGCGATTTGTTTTTGTTTTTTGCTAGGGGGCGCTAGCGCGCAATTTTCATTTTTGGGGTTTGGTTGCTTAATATGTTGGGGAGGGACACCGTACCGACGTGTGTGTCAACTTTGGTGAGTTTTGAAGCATGTTAAGGGGGTCAAATTAGGGTATTGTTTGTGTTGTATTCCTAGGGGGCGCTAGAGCACAATTTTGAGTTTTTGGGTTTGGTTTCTTCATTAACTCGCAATTGTTGCCAGTCCTGATGTGTGTGCCAAGTTTGGTGAGTTTTGAAGCATTTTAAGGGGGTCAAATTACAGCTCAAAGAGGTAAAAATGATATTTTTTTGGAAAATTTGCGCAGGGGTTCTTTGAAGGCGCGTAAAATCAAAACCTTAGAACTTATCACAACTTTGTCCGACCACTTTTTTAAAAAGGGTTCAATCTCTCTCCTGTGCGAGTTTGAAGCCGAAACGACAAACGCACTGGGAGGAGTTTCGATTTGAAAAAGGTGACGGGTTTTTACAAAACTTTTATTTTGAAGGGGTAATTGCCAACTTCCTGTTGATTATTTCTGCTAGCTGTCAATTACTAAAATGTAGGTCTTAATGAGACCTACATAGAAGTTTTTGTTTCATGTCTTTCCGACATTCCTACCCGAAGTTACAAGCAGTTTTGTCTGTTGTTTCTTCCTGGAAGCAGTTTTTTCTGTGTTTTATTGAAAAATTAAGCTAGAGCGCAATTTTGAGTTTTTTTTTTTTTTTTTTTCATTAGATTGCAATTTCTGCCAGTCCTGATGTGTGTGCCAAGTTTGGTGAGTTTTGAAGCATTTTAAGGGGGTCAAATTACAGCTCAAAGAGGCAAAAATAGCATTTTTTTGCAAAAATTTTGCTTTGAATGGGTTTTTGCAAAATTTCTGTTGATTTTTGCCCGAGAACATACTATTATGAAATGTAGGTCTAAGTCAAATTTACATAGAGGTTTTCGTTTCACGTCTCTACGACATTCCTAACGGAAGTTACAAGCAGTTTTTTTTTTTTTTTTCATAGGGGGCGCTAGCGCGCAATTTTGTATTTTGGGGTTTGGTTGCTTAATATGTGTTTTTGCCAAGCCTTACCGATGTGTGTTTAAAATTTGGTGAGTTTTGGAGCATGGTCAGTGGGTCAAATTAGGGTTCGAAGCTGCGGAATAATAATAATAATTAAAGCTGCAAGCAGCGTTGGTCGGGTCCGCCGTTGGCCGCCGCCGCCGCCGCCGTGTCCCGAGTCCCGATTTTAGTCAGACCTGCATAGAAGTTTTATTTCATCACTCTACGACATTCCTAACAGAATTTACAAGCAGTTTTGTCATTTTTTTTTCCTAGGGGGAGCTAGAGCACAATTTTCATTTTTGGGGTTTGGTTTTTTATTGGATGGCAATTTTCACCATTCCTGATGTGTGTGTAAAATTTGGTGTGTTTTGAAGCATGTTAAGGGGGTCAAATTAGTGATTGGAGTTTCTGGATGTTGTTGATAAATGGCTTTCGCTTGGCATAGCATAGCTTTAACTTGCACTTTGAAGCATTTTAAGGGGGTCAAATATCAGTTCAAAGAGGCAAAAAAGGCAATTTTTGCCAAAATTTTGTTTTGAAGGGGTTTTTGCCAACTTCCTGTTGAATTTAGGTACAGAAGTGTTTATTGGAAATGTAGGTCTAAGTCAGACCTACACAGAGGTTTTTGTTTCATGTCTCTACGACATTCCTAACGGAAGTTACAAGCAGTCTGTTATTTGTCTCTTCCTAGGGGGCGCTAGCGCGCAATTTTCATTTTTGGGGTTTGGTTGCTTGATAAGTTGGTCTGCCGCTCCATACCGATGTGTGTGTCAATTTTGGTGAGTTTTGAAGCATGTTAAGGGGGTCAAATTAGGGTGCGAAGGTGCGAGCGCGCCTTGGGCTGCTGCCCCCGAGTCCCACGGCAGAAGACGCCTTGGTGACAGTATTTAATGCATTGTGAAAGTAATGCAGTTGTTGTATTGAAGTGAAAATATCAAGCTTCCTGTTTTGGATGGCAATTTTCACCAGTCCTGATGTGTGTGTAAAATTTGGTGAGTTTTGAAGCATGTTAAGGGGGTCAAATTACAGATTTGTGTTTCTGGATGTTGTTGATAAATGGCTTTCGCTTGGCATTGTATAGCTTTAACTTGCACTTTGAAGCATTTTAAGGGGGTCAAATTTCAGTTCAAAGAGGCAAAAAAGGCATATTTTGCGAAAATTTTGTTTTGAAGGGGTTTTTGCCAACTTCCTGTTGAATTTAGGTACAGAAGTGTTTATTGGAAAAGGAGGTCTAAGTCAGACCTACACAGAGGTTTTTGTTTCATGTCTCTACGACATTCCTAACGGAAGTTACAAGCAGTCTGTCATTTGTCTCTTCCTAGGGGGCGCTAGCGCGCAATTTTCATTTTTGGGGTTTGGTTGCTTGATAAGTTGGTCTGCCGCTCCATACCGATGTGTGTGTCAATTTTGGTGAGTTTTGAAGCATGTTAAGGGGGTCAAATTAGGGTGCGAAGGTGCGAGCGCGCCTTGGGTTGCTGCCCCCGAGCCCCACTCTGGAAGACGCCTTTCTGCCACTATTTAATGCATTGTGAAAGTAATGCAGTTGTTGTATTGAAGTGAAAATATCAAGCTTCCTGTTGATTTTTGCCAAAGTATGTTAATTATTCAAATGTAGGTCTAAGTCAGACCTACATAGTGGTTTTTGTTTCATGTCTCTGTGACATTCCTACCAGAAGTTACAAGCAGTTTTGTCTTTGTTTTCTTCCTAGGAGCAGTTTGTCTGTGTTGTATTCCTAGGGGGCGCTAGAGCACAATTTTGAGTTTTGGGGTTTGGTTTTTTTATTAGCTCGCAATTGTTGCCAGTCCTGATGTGTGTGCCAAGTTTGGTGAGTTTTGAAGCATTTTAAGGGGGTCAAATTACAGCTGAAAGAGGCAAAAATGACATTTTTTAGGAAAATGTGTGCAGGGGTTCTTTGAAGGCGCGTAAAATCAAAACCTGAGAACTTATCAAAACTTTGATCTATACTTTTAATTAGAAGGGTCCAAACTCTCTCCTGTGCGAGTTTGAAGCCGAAACGACAAACGCACTGGGAGAAGTGTCGATTTGAAAAAGGTGACGGGTTTTTACAAAACTTTTATTTTGAAGGGGTAATTGCCAACTTCCTGTTGATTATTTCTGCTAGCTGTCAATTACTAAAATGTAGGTCTAAGTGAGACCTACATAGAAGTTTTTGTTTCATGTCTTTCCGGCATTCCTACCCGAAGTTACAAGCAGTTTTGTCTGCGTTTTCTTCCTGGAAGCAGTTTTTTCTGTGTTTTATTGAAAAATTGCGCTAGAGCGCAATTTTGAGTTTTTTTTTTTTTTTTTTTCATCAGATTGCAATTTCTGCCAGTCCTGATGTGTCTGCCAAGTTTGGTGAGTTTTGAAGTATTTTAAGGGGGTCAAATTGCAGCTCAAAGAGGCAAAAATTGCATTTTTTGTGAAAATTTGGCTTTGAATGGGTTTTTGAAAATTTTTTGTTGATTTTGGCCCCAGAAGATACAATTATGGAATTTAGGTCTAAGTCATCCCTACACAGAGGTTTTTGTTTCATGTCTCTACGACATTCCTAACGGAAGTTACAAGCAGTCTGTTTTTTGTTTCCTTTTAGGGGGCGCTAGAGCGCAATTTTCATTTTTGGGGTTTGGTTGCTTAATATGTTGTGGTGTCACGGTAGACCGACGTGTGTGTCAAGTTTGGTGAGTTTTGAAGCATGTTAAGGGGGTGATGTTGGGGCGCGACGGTGCGGAATAAAGAAAGAAAGAATAATAATAATTAAAGCTGCAAGCAGCGTTGGTCGGGTCCGCCGTTGGCCGCCGCCGCCGCCGCCGTGTCCCGAGTCCCGATCTTAGTCAGACCAACATAGAGGTCTTTGTTTCATGTCTCTACGACATTCCTAACAGAAGTTACAAGCAGTTTTGTCTGGAAAAAGGTGACGGCTTTTTACAAAACTTTTATTTTGAAGGGGTAATTGCCAACTTCCTGTTGATTTCAACTGAAAGATGCCAATCATCAAAATGTAGGTCTAAGTGAGACCTACATAGAGGTTTTTGTTTCATGTCTGTCCGACGTTCCTACCAGAAGTTACAAGCAGTTTTATCCGTTTCCTCTTCCTAGGAGCAGTTTTTCTGTGTTTTTTTCAAAAATTGCAATAGAGCGCAATTTTGAGTTTTAAGGTTTGGTTTTTTCACTAGATCGCAATTTCTGCCAGTCCTGATGTGTGTGCCAAGTTTGGTGAGTTTTGAAGCATTTTAAGGGGGTCAAATTGCAGCTCAAAGAGGCAAAAATAGCATTTTTTTGCGAAAATTTTGCTTTGAATGAGTTTTTGCAAGATTTCTGTTGATTTTGGGTATAGACATTTTTTATTGGAAATGTAGGTCTAAGTCAGACCTACACAGAGGTTTTTGTTTCATGTCTCTACGACATTCCTGACGGAAGTTACAAGCGATTTGTTTTTGTTTTTTGCTAGGGGGCGCTAGCGCGCAATTTTCATTTTTGGGGTTTGGTTGCTTAATATGTTGGGGAGGGACACCGTACCGACGTGTGTGTCAACTTTGGTGAGTTTTGAAGCATGTTAAGGGGGTCAAATTAGGGTATTGTTTGTGTTGTATTCCTAGGGGGCGCTAGAGCACAATTTTGAGTTTTTGGGTTTGGTTTTTTCATTAGCTCGCAATTGTTGCCAGTCCTGATGTGTGTGCCAAGTTTGGTGAGTTTTGAAGCATTTTAAGGGGGTCAAATTACAGCTCAAAGAGGTAAAAATGATATTTTTTTGGAAAATTTGCGCAGGGGTTCTTTGAAGGCGCGTAAAATCAAAACCTGAAAACTTATCACAACTTTGATCTATACTTTTAATCAGAAGGGTCCAAACTCTCTCCTGAGCGAGTTTGAAGCCGAAACGACAAACGCGCTCAGAGGAGATAACTTTTGAAGAAAGGTGACGGGTTTTCACAAAACTTTTATTTTGAAGGGGTAATTGCCAACTTCCTGTTGATTTTTTCTGCTAGCTGTCAATTATTAAAATGTAGGTCTAAGTAAGACCTACATAGAAGTTTTTGTTTCATGTCTTTCCGGCATTCCTACCCGAAGTTACAAGCAGTTTTGTCTGTGTTTTCTTCCTGGAAGCAGTTTTTTCTGTGTTTTATTGAAAAATTGCGCTAAAGCGCAATTTTGAGTTTTTTTTTTTTTTTTTTTCATTAGATCGCAATTTCTGCCAGTCCTGATGTGTCTGCCAAGTTTGGTGAGTTTTGAAGCATGTTAAGGGGGTCAAATTACAGCTCAAAGGGGCAAAAATAGCATTTTTAGCGAAAATTTTGCTTTGAATGGGTTTTTGCCAAATTTCTGTTGATTTTAGGTATAGGCATTTCTAATGGGGAATCTAGGTCTAAGTCAGACCTACATAGAGGTTTTTGTTCCATGTCTTTACGACATTCCTAACGGAAGTTACAAGCAGTCTGTTTTTTTTTTTTCGTAGGGGGCGCTAGCGCGCATTTTTCATTTTTGGGGTTTGGTTGCTTAATATGTGTTTTTGCCAAGCCTTACCGATGTGTGTGCCAAATTTGGTGAGTTTTGGAGCATGGTCAGTGGGTCAAATTATGGTTCGAAGTTGCGGAATAATAATAATAATAATTAAAGCTGCAAGCAGCGTTGGTCGGGTCCGCCGCCGCCGCCGCCGTGTCCCGAGTCCCGATCTTAGTCAGACCTCCATAGAAGTTTTTGTTTCATCACTCTACGACATTCTTAACAGAATTTACAAGCAGTTTTATCAGTTTATTTTCCTAGGGGGCGCTAGAGCACAATTTTCATTTTTGGGGTTTGCTTTTTTTATTGGATGGCAATTTTCACCAGTCCTGATGTGTGTGTGAAATTTGGTGAGTTTTGAAGCATGTTAAGGGGGTCAAATTACAGATCTGCGTTTCTGGATGTTGTTGATAAATGGCTTTCACTTGGCATTGTATAGCTTTAACTTGCACTTTGAAGCATTTTAAGGGGGTCAAATATCAGTTCAAAGAGGCAAAAAAGGCATTTTTTGCCAAAAATTTGTTTTGAAGGGGTTTTTGTCAACTTCCTGTTGATTTTAGGTATAGAAGTGTTTAACGGAAATGTAGGTCTAAGTCAGACCTACATAGAGGTTTTTGTTTCATGGCCCTACGACATTCCTAACGGAAGTTACAAGCAGTCTGTTTTTTGTCTCTTCCTAGGTGGCGCTAGCGCGCAATTTTCATTTTTGGTATTTGGTTGCTTAATAAGTTGGTCTGCTGCTCCATACCGATGTGTGTATCAATTTTGGTGAGTTTTGAAGCATGTTAAGGGGGTCAAATTAGGGTGCGAAAGTGCGAGCGCGCCTTGGGTTGCTGCCCCCGAGCCCCACGGCAGGAGAAGCCTTGGTGACACTATTTAATGCATTGTGAAAGTAATGCAGTTGTTGTATTGAAGTGAAAATATCAAGCTTCCTGTTAATTTTTGCCAAAGTATGTTAATTATTCGAATGTAGGTCTAAGTCAGACCTACATAGTGGTTTTTGTTTCATGTCTCTCTGACATTCCTACCGGAAGTTACAAGCAGTTTTGTCTGTGTTTCTTCCTAGGAGCAGTTTGTCTGTGTTGTATTCCTAGGGGGCGCTAGAGCACAATTTTGAGTTTTGGGGTTTGGTTTTTTTATTAGCTCGCAATTTCTGCCAGTCCTGATGTGTGTACCTAGTTTGGTGAGTTTTGAAGGATTTTAAGGGGGTCAAATTACAGCTCAAATAGGCAAAAATGACATTTTTTACAAAAATTTGCGCAGGGGTTCTTTGAAGGCGCGTAAAATCAAAACCTGAAAAGTTATCAAAACTTTGATCTATACTTTTAATCAGAAGGGTTCAAACTCTCTCCTGTGCGAGTTTGAAGCCGAAACGACAAACGCACTGGGAGGAGTTTTTATTTGAAAAAGGTGACGGGTTTTTACAAAACTTTTATTTTGAAGGGGTAATTTTTAACTTCCTGTTGATTTTTCTGCAGGATTTCAAATATCAAATTGTAGGTCTAAGTGAGACCTACATAGAGGTTTTCGTTTCATGTCTTTCCGACATTCCTACTGGAAGTTACAAGCAGTTTTGTCCATTTTCTCTTCCTAGGAGCAGTTTTTTCTGTGTTTTATTCAAAAATTGCCCTAGAGCACATTTTTTAATTTTCGGGTTTGGTTTTTTCATTAGATCAAAAATTCTGCCAGTCCTGATGTGTGTGCCAAGTTTGGTGAGTTTTGAAGCATGTTAAGGGGGTCAAATTGCAGCTCAAAGAGGCAAAAATAGCATTTTTTGCGAAAATTTTGCTTTGAATGAGTTTTTGCTAAATTTCTGTTGATTTTAGGTATAGGCATTTCTAATTGGAAATGTAGATCTAAGTCAGACCTACGTAGAGGTTTTTGTTTCATGTCTCTACGACATTCCTAACGGAAGTTACAAGCAGTCCGTTTTTTTTCTCTTCCTAGGGGGCGCTAGCGCGCAATTTTCATTTTTGGGGTTTGGTTGCTTAATAGGTTGGGAAGGTCCACCGCACCGATGTGTGTGTCAAATTTGGTGAGTTTTGGAGCATGTTGAGGGGGTGAAATTGGGGTGCGACGGTGCGGTATAATAAAGAATAATAATAATTAAAGCTGCAAGCAGCGTTGGTCGGGTCCGCCGTTGGCCGCCGCCGCCGTGTCCCGAGTCCCGATCTTAGTCAGACCTCCATAGAAGTTTTTGTTTCATCACTCTACGACATTCCTAACAGAATTTACAAGCAGTTTTATCAGTTTATTTTCCTAGGGGGCGCTAGAGCACAATTTTAATTTTTGGGGTTTGGTTTTTTAATTGGATGGCAATTTTCACCAGTCCTGATGTGTGTGTAAAATTTGGTGAGTTTTGAAGCATGTTAAGGGGGTCAAATTATAGATTTGCGTTTCTGGATGTTGTTGATAAATGGCTTTCGCTTGGCATTGTATAGCTTTAACTTGCACTTTGACGCATTTTAAGGGGGTCAAATTTCAATTCAAAGAGGCAAAAAAGGCATATTTTGCGAAAAATTTGTTTTGAAGGGGTTTTTGCCAACTTCCTGTTGATTTTAGGTATAGAAGTGTTTATTGGAAATGTAGGTCTAAGTCAGACCTACACAGATGTTTTTGTTTCATGTCTCTACGACATTCCTAACGGAAGTTACAAGCAGTCTGTTTTTTGTCTCTTCCTAGGGGGCGCTAGCTTGCAATTTTAATTTTTGGGGTTTGGTTGCTTAATATGTTGGTCTGCCGCTCCATACCGATGTGTGTGTCAATTTTGGTAAGTTTTGAAGCATGTTAAGGGGGTCAAATTAGGGTGCGAAGGTGCGAGTGCGCCTTGGGTTGCTGTCCCCGAGCCCCACGGCAGGAGAAGCCTTACTGCCACTATTTAATGCATCGTGAAAGTAATGCAGTTGTTGTATTGAAGTGAAAATATCAAGCTCCCTGTTGATTTTTGCCAAAGTATGTTAATTATTCAAATGTAGGTCTAAGTCAGACCTACATAGTGGTTTTTGTTTCATGTCTCTACGACATTCCTACCGGAAGTTACAAGCAGTTTTGTCTTTGTTTTCTTCCTAGAAGCAGTTTGTCTGTGTTGTATTCCTAGGGGGCGCTAGAGCACAATTTTGAGTTTTGGGGTTTGGTTTTTTTATTAGCTCGCAATTGTTGCCAGTCCTGATGTGTGTGCCAAGTTTGGTGTGTTTTGAAGCATTTTAAGGGGGTCAAATTACAGCTCAAAGAGGCAAAAATGACATTTTTTAGGAAACTTTGCGCAAGGCGTCTTTGAAGGCGCGTAAAATCAAAACCTTAAAACTTATCAAAACTTTGATCTATACTTTTATTCAGAAGGGTCCAAACTCTCTCCTGAGCGAGTTTGAAGCCGAAACGACAAACGCGCTCAGAGGAGATAACTTTTGAAGAAAGGTGATGTTTTTTCACAAAACTTTTATTTTGAAGGGGTAATTGCCAACTTCCTGTTGATTTTTTCTGCTAGCTGTCAATTATTAAAATGTAGGTCTAAGTAAGACCTACATAGAAGTTTTTGTTTCATGTCTTTCCGACATTCCTACCCGAAGTTACAAGCAGTTTTGTCTGTGTTTTCTTCCTAGAAGCAGTTTTTTCTATGTTTCATTCCAAAAATTTTGTAGAGCGCAATTTTGAGTTTTAGAATTTTTTTTTTTCATTAGATCACAATTTCTGCCAGTCCTGATGTGTCTGCCAAGTTTGGTGAGTTTTGAAGCATTTTAAGGGGGTCAAATTACAGCTCAAAGAGGCAAAAATTGCATTTTTTTGTGAAAATTTGGCTTTGAATGGGTTTTTGAAAATTTTTTGTTGATTTTGGCCCCAGAAGATACAATTATGGAATTTAGGTCTAAGTCAGACCTACATAGAGGTTTTTGTTTCATGTCTCTACGACATTCCTAACGGAAGTTACAAGCAGTCTGTTTTTTTTTTTGTTTTAGGGGGCGCTAGAGCGCAATTTTGATTTTTGGGGTTTGGTTGCTTAATAAGTTGGGAAGGCCCACCGTACCGACGTGTGTGTCAACTTTGGTGAGTTTTGAAGCATGTTAAGGGGGTCAAATTAGGGTGCGAAGGAGCGGAATAAACAATAATAATAATAAAACGCAGCAGATTCAATAGGGTCCTTGCATGGCAAAGGACATGGATGTCCTTTGCCATTGCAGGGCGGACCCTAATTAAAGCTGCAAGCAGCGTTGGTCGGGTCCGCCGTTGGCCGCCGCCGCCGCCGCCGTGTCCCGAGTCCCGATCTTAGTCAGACCAACATAGAGGTCTTTGTTTCATGTCTCTACGACATTCCTAACAGAAGTTACAAGCAGTTTTGTCTGGAAAAAGGTGACGGCTTTTTACAAAACTTTTATTTTGAAGGGGTAATTGCCAACTTCCTGTTGATTTTAACTGAAAGATGCCACCTATCAAAATGTAGGTCTAAGTGAGACCTACACAGAGGTTTTTGTTTCATGTCTGTCTGACGTTCCTACCAGAAGTTACAGGCAGTTTTATCCGTTTCCTCTTCCTAGGAGCAGTTTTTCTGTGTTTTTTTCAAAAATTGCAATAGAGCGCAATTTTGAGTTTTAAGGTTTGGTTTTTTCACTAGATCGCAATTTCTGCCAGTCCTGATGTGTGTGCCAAGTTTGGTGAGTTTTGAATTATTTTAAGGGGGTCAAATTAAAGCTCAAAGAGGCAAAAATAGCGTTTTTTGCGTAAATGTTACTTTGAATGAGTTTTTGCAAAATTTCTGTTGATTTTGGGTATAGACATTTTTTATTGGAAATGTAGGTCTTAGTCAGACCTACACAGAGGTTTTTGTTTCATGTCTCTACGACATTCCTAACGGAAGTTACAAGCAGTCTGTTTTTTGTCTCTTCCTAGGGGGCGCTAGCGCGCAATTTTCATTTTTGGGGTTTGGTTGCTTAATAAGTTGGTCTGCTGCTCCATACCGATGTGTGTGTCAATTTTGGTGAGTTTTGAAGCATGTTAAGGGGGTCAAATTAGGGTGCGAAGGCGCGAACGCGCCTTGGGTTGCTGTCCCCGAGCCCCACGGCAGGAGAAGCCTTGCTGCCACTATTTAATGCATTGTGATAGTAATGCAGTTGTTGTATTGAAGTGAAAATATCTAGCTTCCTGTTGATTTTTGCCAAAGTATGTTAATTATTCAAATGTAGGTCTAAGTCAGACCTACATAGTGGTTTTTGTTTCATGTCTCTACGACATTCCTACCGGAAGTTACAAGCAGTTTTGTCTTTGTTTTCTTCCTAGGAGCAGTTTGTCTGTGTTGTATTCCTAGGGGGCGCTAGAGCACAATTTTGAGTTTTGGAGTTTGGTTTTTTTATCAGCTCGCAATTGTTGCCAGTCCTGATGTGTGTGCCAAGTTTGGTGAGTTTTGAAGCATTTTAAGGGGGTCAAATTACAGCTCAAAGAGGTAAAAATGATATTTTGTTGGAAAATTTGCGCAGGGGATCTTTGAAGGCGCGTAAAATCAAAACCTTAAAACTTATCACAACTTTGTCCGACCACTTTTTTTAAAAGGGTTCAATCTCTCTCCTGTGCGAGTTTGAAGCCGAAACGACAAACGCACTGGGAGGAGTTTTGATTTGAAAAAGGTGACGGGTTTTCACGAAAACTTTTATTTTGAAGGGGTAATTGCCAACTTCCTGTTGATTATTTCTGCTAGCTGTCAATTATTAAAATGTAGGTCTAAGTGAGACCTACATAGAAGTTTTTGTTTCATGTCTTTCCGACATTCCTACCGGAAGTTACAAGCAGTTTTGTCTGTGTTTTCTTCCTAGAAGCAGTTTTTTCTGTGTTTCATTCAAAAAATTTTGTAGAGCGCAATTTTGAGTTTTATGATTTTCTTTTTTCATTAAATCACAATTTCTGCCAGTCCTGATGTGTCTGCCAAGTTTGGTGAGTTTTGAAGCATTCTAAGGGGGTCAAATTACAGCTCAAAGAGGCAAAAATAGCATTTTTTGTGAAAATTTTGCTTTGAATGGGTTTTTGCAAAATTTCTGTAAATTTTTGCCCTAGAATATACAATTATGAAATTTAGGTCGAAGTCAGACCTACATAGAGGTTTTTGTTTCATGTCTCTACGACATTCCTAACGGAAGTTACAAGCAGTCTCTTTTTTTTTTCTTCCTAGGGGGCGCTATTGCGCAATTTTGATTTTTATGATTTGGCTCCCTAATATGTTGGGAAGGCATGAAAGACCGACGTGTGTGTCAAATTTGGTGAGTTTTGAAATATGTTAAGAGGGTGAAATTGGGGCGCGACGGTGCGGAAGAAAGAAAGAAAGAATAATAAAACGCAGCAGGAACAATAGGGTCCTTGCATGGCAAAGGACATGGATGTCCTTTGCCATTGCAGGGCGGACCCTAATAATAATAAAACGCAGCAGATTCAATAGGGTCCTTGCATGGCAAAGGACATGGATGTCCTTTGCCATTGCAGGGCGGACCCTAATAAAACGCAGCAGATTCAATAGGGTCCTTGCATGGCAAAGGACATGGATGTCCTTTGCCATTGCAGGGCGGACCCTAATAATAAAACGCAGCAGATTCAATAGGGTCCTTGCCATGGCAAAGGACATGGATGTCCTTTGCTGGCAGGGCGGACCCTAATAAAACGCAGCAGATTCAATAGGGTCCTTGCATGGCAAAGGACATGGATGTCCTTTGCCATTGCAGGGCGGACCCTAATAAAACGCAGCAGATTCAATAGGGTCCTTGCATGGCAAAGGACATGGATGTCCTTTGCCATTGCAGGGCGGACCCTAATAAAACGCAGCAGATTCAATAGGGTCCTTGCATGGCAAAGGACATGGATGTCCTTTGCCATTGCAGGGCGGACCCTAATAATAAAGAAAGAATAAAACGCAGCAGATTCAATAGGGTCCTTGCCTTAGCAAAGGACATGGAGTCCTTTGCTGGCAGGGCGGACCCTAATAAGAAACGTTACAGATTCAATAGGGTCCTTGCCTTAGCAAAGGACATGGAGTCCTTTGCTGGCAGGGCGGACCCTAATAATAATAAGAAAACGTTACAGATTCAATAGGGTCCTTGCATGGCAAAGGACATGGATGTCCTTTGCCATTGCAGGGCGGACCCTAATAATAATAAGAAACGTTACAGATTCAATAGGGTCCTTGCATGGCAAAGGACATGGATGTCCTTTGCCATTGCAGGGCGGACCCTAATAAGAAACGTTACAGATTCAATAGGGTCCTTGCATGGCAAAGGACATGGATGTCCTTTGCCATTGCAGGGCGGACCCTAATTAAAGCTGCAAGCAGCGTTGGTCGGGTCCGCCGTTGGCCGCCGCCGCCGCCGCCGTGTCCCGAGTCCCGATCTTAGTCAGACCAACATAGAGGTCTTTGTTTCATGTCTCTACGACATTCCTAACAGAAGTTACAAGCAGTTTTGTCTGGAAAAAGGTGACGGCTTTTTACAAAACTTTTATTTTGAAGGGGTAATTGCCAACTTCCTGTTGATTTTAACTGAAAGATGCCACCTATCAAAATGTAGGTCTACAGACCTACACAGAAGTTTTTGTTTCATGTCTCTACGACATTCCTAACGGAAGTTACAAGCAGTCTGTTTTTTGTCTCTTCCTAGGGGGCGCTAGCGCGCAATTTTCATTTTTGGAGTTTGGTTGCTTAATAAGTTGGTCTGCCGCTCCATACCGATGTGTGTGTCAATTTTGGTGAGTTTTGAAGCAAGTTAAGGGGGTCAAATTAGGGTGCGAAGGTGCGAGCGCGCCTTGGGTTGCTGTCCCCGAGCCCCAGGGCTTAAGACGCCTTCGTCCCACTATTTAATGCATTGTGAAAGTAATGCAGTTGTTGTATTGAAGTGAAAATATCAAGCTCCCTGTTGATTTTTGCCAAAGTATGTTAATTATTCAAATGTAGGTCTAAGTCAGACCTACATAGTGGTTTTTGTTTCATGTCTCTACGACATTCCTACCGGAAGTTACAAGCAGTTTTGTCTTTGTTTTCTTCCTAGGAGCAGTTTGTCTGTGTTGTATTCCTAGGGGGCGCTAGAGCACAATTTGGTGTTTTGGAGTTTGGTTTTTTCATCAGCTCGCAATGGTTGCCAGTCCTGATGTGTGTGCCAAGTTTGGTGAGTTTTGAAGCATTTTAAGGGGGTCAAATTACAGCTCAAATAGGCAAAAATGACATTTTTTAGGAAACTTTGCGCAGGGCGTCTTTGAAGGCGCGAAAAATCAAAACCTTAAAACTTATCACAACTTTGATCTATACTTTTAATCAGAAGGGTCCAAACTCTCTCCTGAGCGAGTTTGAAGCCGAAACGACAAACGCGCTCAGAGGAGATAACTTTTGAAGAAAGGTGACGGGTTTTCACAAAACTTTTATTTTGAAGGGGTAATTGCCAACTTCCTGTTGATTATTTCTGCTAGCTGTCAATTACTAAAATGTAGGTCTTAATGAGACCTACATAGAAGTTTTTGTTTCATGTCTTTCCGGCATTCCTACCCGAAGTTACAAGCAGTTTTGTCTGTGGTTTCTTCCTGGAAGCAGTTTTTTCTGTGTTTTATTGAAAAATTGCGCTAGAGCACAATTTTGAGATTTTTTTTTTTTTTTTTTCATTAGATCACAATTTCTGCCAGTCCTGATGTGTGTGCCAAGTTTGGTGAGTTTTGAAGCATTTTAAGGGGGTCAAATTGCAGCTCAAAGAGGCAAAAATAGCGTTTTTTGGCGAAAATTTTGCTTTGAAAGGGTTTTGCAAAATTTCTGTTGGTTTTAGGTATAGGAGTTTCTGATGGGGAATTTAGGTCTAGGTCAGTTCTACATAGAGGATTTTGTTTCATGTCTCTACGACATTCCTACCGGAAGTTACAAGCAGTCTGTTTTTTTTTTTTCGTAGGGGGCGCTAGCGCGCATTTTTCATTTTTGGGGTTTGGTTGCTTAATACTTGTTTTTGGCAAGCCTTACCGATGTGTGTGCCAAATTTGGTGAGTTTTGGAGCATGGTCAGTGGGTCAAATTAGGGTTCAAAGTTGCGGAAAAATAATAATAATTAAAGCTGCAAGCAGCGTTGGTCGGGTCCGCCGTTGGCCGCCGCCGCCGCCGTGTCCCGAGTCCCGATCTTAGTCAGACCTCCATAGAAGTTTTTGTTTCATCACTCTATGACATTCCTAACAGAATTTACAAGCAGTTTTGTCAGTTATTTTTCCTAGGGGGAGCTAGAGCACAATTTTCATTTTTGGGGTTTGTTTTTTTATTGGATGGCAATTTTCACCAGTCCTGATGTGTGTGTAAAATTTGGTGAGTTTTGAAGCATGTTAAGGGGGTCAAATTACAGATTGGTGTTTCTGGATGTTGTTGATACATGGCTTTCGCTTGGCATAGTATAGCTTTAACTGGCACTTTGAAGCATTTTAAGGGGGTCAAATATCAGTTCAAAGAGGCAAAAAAGGCATTTTTTGCAAATATTTTTTTTTGAAGGGGTTTTTGTCAACTTCCTGTTGATTTTAGGTATAGAAGTGTTTAATGGAAATGTAGATCTAAGTCAGACCTACATAGAGGTTTTTGTTTCATGTCCCTACGACATTCCTAACGGAAGTTACAAGCAGTTTTGTCTGGAAAAAGGTGACGGCTTTTTACAAAACTTTTATTTTGAAGGGGTAATTGCCAACTTCCTGTTGATTTTAACTGAAAGATGCCAACTATCAAAATGTAGGTCCAAGTGAGACCTACATTGAGGTTTTTGTTTCATGTCTGTCCGACATTCCTACCAGAAGTTACAAGCAGTTTGATCTGTTTCCTCTTCCTAGGAGCAGTTTTTTCTGTGTTTTATTCAAAAATTGCAATAGAGCGCAATTTTGAGTTTACAGGTTTGTTTTTTTCACTAGATCGCAATGTTTGCCAGTCCTGATGTGTGTGCCAAGTTTGGTGAGTTTTGAAGCATTTTAAGGGGGTCAAACTTCAGTTCAAAGAGGCAGAAATTGACTTTTTTGCGAAAATTTTGTTTTGAAGGGGTTTTTGCCAACTTCCTGTTGATTTTTGCTATAGAAGTGCTTCATTGGAAATGTAGGTCTAAGTCTGATCTACATAGAGGTTTTTGTTCCATGTCTCTACGACATTCCCAACGGAAGTTACAAGCAGTCTGTTTTTTGTCTCTTCCTAGGGGGCGCTAGCGCGCAATTTTAATTTTTGGGGTTTGGTTACCTAATAAGTTGGTCTGCCGCTCCATACCGATGTGTGTGTCAATTTTGGTGAGTTTTGAAGCATGTTAAGGAGGTCAAATTAGGGTATTGTTTGTGTTGTTTTCCTAGGGGGCGCTAGAGCACAATTTTGAGTTTTTGGGTTTGGTTTTTTCATTAACTCGCAATTGTTGCCAGTCCTGATGTGTGTGCCAAGTTTGGTGAGTTTTGAAGCATTTTAAGGGGGTCAAATTACAGCTCAAAGAGGCAAAAATGAAATTTTTTAGGCAAATTTGCACAGGGGTTCTTTGAAGGCGCGTAAAATCAAAACCTGAAAACTTATCAAAACTTTGATCTATACTTTTAATCAGAAGGGTTCAAACTCTCTCCTGTGCGAGTTTGAAGCCGAAACGACAAACGCACTGGGAGAAGTGTCGATTTGAAAAAGGTGACGGGTTTTTACAAAACTTTTATTTTGAAGGGGTAATTGCCAACTTCCTGTTTATTTTTTCTGCTAGCTGTCAATTATTAAAATGTAGGTCTAAGTGAGACCTACATAGAAGTTTTTGTTTCATGTCTTTCCGGCATTCCTACCGGAAGTTACAAGCAGTTTTGTCCGTGGTTTCTTCCTGGAAGCAGTTTTTTCTGTGTTTTATTGAAAAATTGCGCTAGAGCGCAATTTTGAGTTTTTTTTTTTTTTTTTTCATTAGATTGCAATTTCTGCAAGTCCTGATGTGTGTGCCAAGTTTGGTGAGTTTTGAAGCATTTTAAGGGGGTGAAATTACAGCTCAAAGAGGCAAAAATAGCATTTTTTTGCGAAAATTTTGCTTTGAATGGGTTTTTGCAATATTTCTGTTGATTTTTGCCCCAGAACATACTATTATGAAATGTAGGTCTAAGTCAGATTTACATAGAGGTTTTCGTTTCATGTCTCTACGACATTCCTAACGGAAGTTACAATCAGTATGTTTTTTTTTTTTCATAGGGGGCGCTAGCGCGCAATTTTGTATTTTGGGGTTTGGTTGCTTAATATGTGTTTTTGCCAAGCCTTACCGATGTGTGTTTAAAATTTGGTGAGTTTTGGAGCATGGTCAGTGGGTCAAATTAGGGTTCGAAGCTGCGGAATAATAATAATAATTAAAGCTGCAAGCAGCGTTGGTCGGGTCCGCCGTTGGCCGCCGCCGCCGTGTCCCGGGTCCCGATCTTAGTCAAACCAGCATAGAGGTTTTTATTTCATGTCTCTACGACATTTCTAACAGAAGTTACATGCAGTTTTGTCTGGGTTTTTTCCTAGGGGGCGCTAAGCGCAATTTAGATTTTTGGGGTTTGGTTTTTTATTAGATGGCAGTTTTTGCCAGTCCTGATATGTGTGTAAAATTTGGTGAGTTTTGAAGCATGTTAAGGGGGTGAAATTACAGATCGGCGACTCTGGATGTTGTTGATAAATGGCTTTCGGTCTGCATAACAGAGCTTTAACTAGCACTTTGAAGCATTTTAAGTGGGTCAAATTACAGCTCAAAGAGGCAAAAACGTCATTTTTTAGGAAAAGTTGCGCAGGGGTTTTTTGAAGGCGCGTAAAATCCAAACCGGAGCAGTAATCAAAACTTTGATCTATACTTTTAATCAGAAGTGTCCAAACTCTCTCCTGTGCGAGTTTGAAGCCGAAACGACAAACGGGCTCAGAGGAGATAACTTTTGAAGAAAGGTGACGGGTTTTCACAAAACTTTTATTTTGAAGGGGCAATTTTTAACTTCCTGTTGATTTTTGCCGAAGGATGTCAATTATCGAAATGTAGGTCTAAGTCAGACCTACCTAGAAGTTTTTGTTTCATGTCTTTCCGGCATTCCTACCGGAAGTTACAAGCAGTTTTGTCTGTGTTTTCTTCCTGGAAGCAGTTTTTTCTGTGTTTTATTGAAAAATTGCGCTAGAGCGCAATTTTGAGTTTTATTTATTTTTTTTTTCATTAGATCGCAATTTCTGCCAGTCCTGATGTGTGTGCCAAGTTTGGTGAGTTTTGAAGCATTTTAAGGGGGTCAAATTGCAGCTCAAAGAGGCAAAAATAGCATTTTTGGCGAAAATTTTGCTTTGAATGAGTTTTTGGAAAATTTCTGTTGATTTTGGGTATAGGCATTTCTGATGGGGAATCTAGGTCTAAGTCAGACCTACATAGAGGTTTTTGTTCCATGTCTTTACGACATTCCTAATGGAAGTTACAAGCAGTCTGTTTTTTTTTTTTCGTAGGGGGCGCTAGCGCGCATTTTTCATTTTTGGGGTTTGGTTTTTTTATTAGATGGCAATTTTCGCCAGTTCCAATGAGTGTGTGAAATTTGGTGAGTTTTGAGGCATGGTCAGTGGGTCAAATTAAGGTTCAAAGAGGCGGCGGAATAATAATAATAATAAAGAAAGAATAAAACGCAGCAGGAACAATAGGGTCCTTGCCATGGCAAAGGACAGAGTCCTTTGCTGGCAGTGCGGACCCTAATAATAATTAAAGCTGCAAGCAGCGTTGGTCGGGTCCGCCGTTGGCCGCCGCCGCCGTGTCCCGGGTCCCGATCTTAGTCAAACCAACATAGAGGTTTTTATTTCATGTCTCTACGACATTTCTAACAGAAGTTACATGCAGTTTTGTCTGGGTTTTTTCCTAGGGGGCGCTAAGCGCAATTTAGATTTTTGGGGTTTGGTTTTTAATTAGATGGCAGTTTTTGCCAGTCCTAATATGTGTGTAAAATTTGGTGAGTTTTGAAGCATGTTAAGGGGGTGAAATTACAGATCGGCGATTCTGGATGTTGTTGATAAATGGCTTTCGGTCTGCATAACAGAGCTTTAACTAGCACTTTGAAGCATTTTAAGTGGGTCAAATTAGAGCTCAAAGAGGCAAAAACGTCATTTTTTAGGAAAAGTTGCGCAGGGGTTTTTTGAAGGCGCGTAAAATCAAAACCTGAAAACTTATCAAAACTGCGATCTATACTTTTAATCAGAAGGGTTCAAAGTCTCCCCTGTGCGAGTTTGAAGCCGAAACGACAAACGGGCTCAGAGGAGATAACTTTTGAAAAAAGGTGACGGGTTTTCACAAAACTTTTATTTTGAAGGGGCAATTTTTAACTTCCTGTTGATTTTTCCGAAGGATGTCGATTATCGAAATGTAGGTCTAAGTCAGACCTACCTAGAAGTTTTTGTTTCATGTCTTTCCGGTATTCCTACCGGAAGTTACAAGCAGTTTTGTCTGTGTTTTCTTCCTGGAAACAGTTTTTTCTGTGTTTTATTGAAAAATTGCGCTAGAGCGCAATTTTGAGTTTTATTATTATTTTTTTTCATTAGATCGCAATTTCTGCCAGTCCTGATGTGTGTGCCAAGTTTGGTGAGTTTTGAAGCATTTTAAGGGGGTCAAATTACAGCTCAAAGAGGCAAAAATAGCATTTTTTAGCGAAAATTTTGCTTTGAATGGGTTTTTGCAAAATTTCTGTTGATTTTAGGTATAGGCGTTTCTGATGGGGAATCTAGGTCTGAGTCAGACCTACATAGAGGTTTTTGTTCCATGTCTTTACGACATTCCTAACGGAAGTTACAAGCAGTCTGTTTTTTTTTTTTCGTAGGGGGCGCTAGCGCGCATTTTTCATTTTTGGGGTTTGGTTGCTTAATATGTGTTTTTGCCAAGCCTTACCGATGTGTGTGCCAAATTTGGTGAGTTTTGGAGCATGGTCAGTGGGTCAAATTAGAGTTCGAAGCTGCGGAAGAATAATAATAATAATAATAATAATAATTAAAGCTGCAAGCAGCGTTGGTCGGGTCCGCCGTTGGCCGCCGCCGCCGCCGCCGTGTCCCGAGTCCCGATCTTAATCAGACCTCCATAGAAGTTTTTGTTTCATCACTCTATGACATTCCTAACAGAATTTACAAGCAGTTTTGTCAGTTATTTTTCCTAGGGGGAGCTAGAGCACAATTTTCATTTTTGGGGTTTGTTTTTTTATGGGATGGCAATTTTCACCAGTCCTGATGTGTGTGTAAAATTTGGTGAGTTTTGAAGCATGTTAAGGGGGTCAAATTACAGATTGGTGTTTCTGGATGTTGTTGATACATGGCTTTCGCTTGGCATAGTATAGCTTTAACTGGCACTTTGAAGCATTTTAAGGGGGTCAAATATCAGTTCAAAGAGGCAAAAAAGGCATTTTTTGCAAATATTTTGTTTTGAAGGGGTTTTTGTCAACTTCCTGTTGATTTTAGGTATAGAAGTGTTTAATGGAAATGTAGGTCTAAGTCAGACCTACATAGAGGTTTTTGTTTCATGTCCCTACGACATTCCTAACGGAAGTTACAAGCAGTTTTGTCTGGAAAAAGGTGACGGCTTTTTACAAAACTTTTATTTTGAAGGGGTAATTGCCAACTTCCTGTTGATTTTAACTGAAAGATGCCAATTATCAAAATGTAGGTCCAAGTGAGACCTACATTGAGGTTTTTGTTTCATGTCTGTCCGACATTCCTACCAGAAGTTACAAGCAGTTTGATCTGTTTCCTCTTCCTAGGAGCAGTTTTTTCTGTGTTTTATTCAAAAATTGCAATAGAGCGCAATTTTGAGTTTAAAGGTTTGTTTTTTTCACTAGATCGCAATGTTTGCCAGTCCTGATGTGTGTGGCAAGTTTGGTGAGTTTTGAAGCATTTTAAGGGGGTCAAACTTCAGTTCAAAGAGGCAGAAATTGACTTTTTTGCGAAAATTTTGTTTTGAAGGGGTTTTTGCCAACTTCCTGTTGATTTTTGCTATAGAAGTGCTTCATTGGAAATGTAGGTCTAAGTCTGATCTACATAGAGGTTTTTGTTCCATGTCTCTACGACATTCCCAACGGAAGTTACAAGCAGTCTGTTTTTTGTCTCTTCCTAGGGGGCGCTAGCGCGCAATTTTAATTTTTGGGGTTTGGTTACCTAATAAGTTGGTCTGCCGCTCCATACCGATGTGTGTGTCAAATTTGGTGAGTTTTGAAGCATGTTAAGGGGGTCAAATTAGGGTATTGTTTGTGTTGTTTTCCTAGGGGGCGCTAGAGCACAATTTTGAGTTTTTGGGTTTGGTTTTTTCATTAGCTCGCAATTGTTGCCAGTCCTGATGTGTGTGCCAAGTTTGGTGAGTTTTGAAGCATTTTAAGGGGGTCAAATTACAGCTCAAAGAGGTAAAAAGGAAATTTTTTAGGCAAATTTGCGCAGGGGTTCTTTGAAGGCGCGTAAAATCAAAACCTGAAAACTTATCAAAACTTTGATCTATACTTTTAATCAGAAGGGTTCAAACTCTCTCCTGTGCGAGTTTGAAGCCGAAACGACAAACGCACTGGGAGAAGTGTCGATTTGAAAAAGGTGACGGGTTTTTACAAAACTTTTATTTTGAAGGGGTAATTGCCAACTTCCTGTTTATTTTTTCTGCTAGCTGTCAATTATTAAAATGTAGGTCTAAGTGAGACCTACATAGAAGTTTTTGTTTCATGTCTTTCCGGCATTCCTACCGGAAGTTACAAGCAGTTTTGTCCGTGGTTTCTTCCTGGAAGCAGTTTTTTCTGTGTTTTATTGAAAAATTGCGCTAGAGCGCAATTTTGAGTTTTATTATTATTTTTTTTCATTAGATTGCAATTTCTGCAAGTCCTGATGTGTCTGCCAAGTTTGGTGAGTTTTGAAGCATTTTAAGGGGGTGAAATTACAGCTCAAAGAGGCAAAAATAGCATTTTTTTGCGAAAATTTTGCTTTGAATGGGTTTTTGCAATATTTCTGTTGATTTTTGCCCCAGAACATACTATTATGAAATGTAGGTCTAAGTCAGATTTACATAGAGGTTTTCGTTTCATGTCTCTACGACATTCCTAACGGAAGTTACAATCAGTATGTTTTTTTTTTTTCATAGGGGGCGCTAGCGCGCAATTTTGTATTTTGGGGTTTGGTTGCTTAATATGTGTTTTTGCCAAGCCTTACCGATGTATGTTTAAAATTTGGTGAGTTTTGGAGCATGGTCAGTGGGTCAAATTAGGGTTCGAAGCTGCGGAATAATAATAATAATAATAATTAAAGCTGCAAGCAGCGTTGGTCGGGTCCGCCGCCGCCGCCGTGTCCCGAGTCCCGATCTTAGTCAGACCTACATAGAAGTTTTTATTTCATCACTCTACGACATTCCTAACAGAATTTACAAGCAGTTTTGTATTTTTTTTTTCCTAGGGGGAGCTAGAGCACAATTTTCATTTTTGGGATTTGTTTTTTTATTGGATGGCAATTTTCACCAGTCCTGATGTGTGTGTAAAATTTGGTGAGTTTTGAAGCATGTTAAGGGGGTCAAATTATAGATTTGCGTTTCTGGATGTTGTTGATAAATGGCTTTCGCTTGGCATTGTATAGCTTTAACTTGCACTTTGAAGCATTTTAAGGGGGTCAAATTTCAGTTCAAAGAGGCAAAAAAGGCATTTTTTGCAAAAAATTTGTTTTGAAGGGGTTTTTGCCAACTTCCTGTTGATTTTAGGTATAGAAGTGTTTATTGGAAATGTAGGTCTAAGTCAGACCTACACAGAGGTTTTTGTTTCATGTCTCTACGACATTCCTAACGGAAGTTACAAGCAGTCTGTTTTTTGTCTCTTCCTAGGGGGCGCTAGCTTGCAATTTTAATTTTTGGGGTTTGATTGCTTAATAAGTTGGTCTGCCGCTCCATACCGATGTGTGTGTCAATTTTGGTGAGTTTTGAAGCAAGTTAAGGGGGTCAAATTAGGGTGCGAAGGTGCGAGCGCGCCTTGGGTTGCTGTCCCCGAGCCCCACGGCAGGAGAAGCCTTGCTGCCACTATTTAATGCATTGTGAAAGTAATGCAGTTGTTGTATTGAAGTGAAAATATCAAGCTTCCTGTTGATTTTTGCCAAAGTATGTTAATTATTCAAATGTAGGTCTAAGTCAGACCTACATAGTGGTTTTTGTTTCATGTCTCTACGACATTCCTACCGGAAGGTACAAGCAGTTTTGTCTTTGTTTTCTTCCTAGGAGTAGTTTGTCTGTGTTGTATTCCTAGGGGGCGCTAGAGCACAATTTTGAGTTTTGGGGTTTGGTTTTTTTATCAGCTCGCAATTGTTGCCAGTCCTGATGTGTGTGCCAAGTTTGGTGTGTTTTGAAGCATTTTAAGGGGGTCAAATTACAGCTCAAAGAGGCAAAAATGAAATTTTTTAGGAAACTTTGCGCAGGGGATCTTTGAAGGCGCGTAAAATCAAAACCTTAAAACTTATCACAACTTTGATCTATACTTTTAATCAGAAGGGTTCAAACTCTCTCCTGTGCGAGTTTGAAGCCGAAACGACAAACGCACTGGGAGGAGTATCGATTTGAAAAAGGTGACGGGTTTTTACAAAAACTTTTATTTTGAAGGGGTAATTGTCAACTTCCTGTTGATTTTTTCTGCTAGCTGTCAATTATTAAAATGTAGGTCTAAGTGAGACCTACATAGAAGTTTTTGTTTCATGTCCTTCCGGCATTCCTACCCGAAGTTACAAGCAGTTTTGTCTGTGGTTTCTTCCTGGAAGCAGTTTTTTCTGTGTTTTATTGAAAAATTGCGCTAAAGCACAATTTTGAGATTTTTTTTTTTTTTTTTTCATTAGATCACAATTTCTGCCAGTCCTGATGTGTGTGCCAAGTTTGGTGAGTTTTGAAGCATTTTAAGGGGGTCAAATTGCAGCTCAAAGAGGCAAAAATAGCGTTTTTTGGCGAAAATTTTGCTTTGAAAGGGTTTTGCAAAATTTCTGTTGATTTTAGGTATAGGAGTTTCTGATGGGGAATTTAGGTCTAGGTCAGTTCTACATAGAGGATTTTGTTTCATGTCTCTACGACATTCCTACCGGAAGTTACAAGCAGTCTGTTTTTTGTTTCCTTTTAGGGGGCGCTAGAGCGCAATTTTCATTTTTGGGGTTTGGTTGCCTAATATGTTGTGGTGTCACGGTAGACCGACGTGTGTGTCAACTTTGGTGAGTTTTGAAGCATGTTAAGGGGGTGAAATTGGGGCGCAACGGTGCGGAATAATAAAGAATAATAATAAAACGCTACAGATTCAATAGGGTCCTTGCCATGGCAAAGGACATGGATGTCCTTTGCTGGCAGGGCGGACCCTAATTAAAGCTGCAAGCAGCGTTGGTCGGGTCCGCCGTTGGCCGCCGCCGCCGCCGCCGCCGCCGTGTCCCGAGTCCCGATCTTAGTCAGACCTCCATAGAAGTTTTTGTTTCATCACTCTACGACATTCCTAACAGAATTTACAAGCAGTTTTGTCAGTTATTTTTCCTAGGGGGAGCTAGAGCACAATTTTCATTTTTTTGGGGTTTGTTTTTTTATTGGATGGCAATTTTCACCAGTCCTGATGTGTGTGTAAAATTTGGTGAGTTTTGAAGCATGTTAATGGGGTCAATTTACAGATTGGTGTTTCTGGATGTTGTTGATACATGGCTTTCGCTTGGCATAGTATAGCTTTAACTGGCACTTTGAAGCATTTTAAGGGGGTCAAATATCAGTTCAAAGAGGCAAAAAAGGCATTTTTTGCAAATATTTAGTTTTGAAGGGGTTTTTGTCAACTTCCTGTTGATTTTAGGTATAGAAGTGTTTAATGGAAATGTAGATCTAAGTCAGACCTACATAGGGGTTTTGTTTCATGTCCCTACGACATTCCTAACGGAAGTTACAAGCAGTTTTGTCTGGAAAAAGGTGACGGCTTTTTACAAAACTTTTATTTTGAAGGGGTAATTGCCAACTTCCTGTTGATTTTAACTGAAAGATGCCAATTATCAAAATGTAGGTCCAAGTGAGACCTACATTGAGGTTTTTGTTTCATGTCTGTCCGACATTCCTACCAGAAGTTACAAGCAGTTTGATCTGTTTCCTCTTCCTAGGAGCAGTTTTTTCTGTGTTTTATTCAAAAATTGCAATAGAGCGCAATTTTGAGTTTAAAGGTTTGTTTTTTTCACTAAATCGCAATGTTTGCCAGTCCTGATGTGTGTGGCAAGTTTGGTGAGTTTTGAAGCATTTTAAGGGGGTCAAACTTCAGTTCAAAGAGGCAGAAATTGACTTTTTTGCGAAAATTTAGTTTTGAAGGGGTTTTTGCCAACTTCCTGTTGATTTTTGCTATAGAAGTGCTTCATTGGAAATGTAGGTCTAAGTCTGATCTACATAGAGGTTTTTGTTCCATGTCTCTACGACATTCCCGACGGAAGTTACAAGCAGTCTGTTTTTTGTCTCTTCCTAGGGGGCGCTAGCGCGCAATTTTAATTTTTGGGGTTTGGTTACCTAATAAGTTGGTCTGCCGCTCCATACCGATGTGTGTGTCAAATTTGGTGAGTTTTGAAGCATGTTAAGGGGGTCAAATTAGGGTATTGTTTGTGTTGTTTTCCTAGGGGGCGCTAGAGCACAATTTTGAGTTTTTGGGTTTGGTTTTTTCATTAACTCGCAATTGTTGCCAGTCCTGATGTGTGTGCCAAGTTTGGTGAGTTTTGAAGCATTTTAAGGGGGTCAAATTACAGCTCAAAGAGGCAAAAATGAAATTTTTTAGGCAAATTTGCGCAGGGGTTATTTGAAGGCGCGTAAAATCAAAACCTGAAAACTTATCAAAACTTTGATCTATACTTTTAATCAGAAGGGTTCAAACTCTCTCCTGTGCGAGTTTGAAGCCGAAACGACAAACGCACTGGGAGAAGTGTCGATTTGAAAAAGGTGACGGGTTTTTACAAAACTTTTATTTTGAAGGGGTAATTGCCAACTTCCTGTTTATTTTTTCTGCTAGCTGTCAATTATTAAAATGTAGGTCTAAGTGAGACCTACATAGAAGTTTTTGTTTCATGTCTTTCCGGCATTCCTACCGGAAGTTACAAGCAGTTTTGTCCGTGGTTTCTTCCTGGAAGCAGTTTTTTCTGTGTTTTATTGAAAAATTGCGCTAGAGCGCAATTTTGAGTTTTATTTTTTTTTTTTTTCATTAGATTGCAATTTCTGCAAGTCCTGATGTGTCTGCCAAGTTTGGTGAGTTTTGAAGCATTTTAAGGGGGTCAAATTACAGCTCAAAGAGGCAAAAATAGCATTTTTTTGCGAAAATTTTGCTTTGAATGGGTTTTTGCAATATTTCTGTTGATTTTTGCCCCAGAACATACTATTATGAAATGTAGGTCTAAGTCAGATTTACATAGAGGTTTTCGTTTCATGTCTCTACGACATTCCTAACGGAAGTTACAATCAGTATGTTTTTTTTTTTTCATAGGGGGCGCTAGCGCGCAATTTTGTATTTTGGGGTTTGGTTGCTTAATATGTGTTTTTGCCAAGCCTTACCGATGTGTGTGCCAAATTTGGTGAGTTTTGGAGCATGGTCAGTGGGTCAAATTAGGGTTCGAAGCTGCGGAATAATAATAATAATAATAATTAAAGCTGCAAGCAGCGTTGGTCGGGTCCGCCGTTGGCCGCCGCCGCCGTGTCCCGGGTCCCGATCTTAGTCAAACCAACATAGAGGTTTTTATTTCATGTCTCTACGACATTTCTAACAGAAGTTACATGCAGTTTTGTCTGGGTTTTTTCCTAGGGGGCGCTAAGCGCAATTTAGATTTTTGGGGTTTGGTTTTTTATTAGATGGCAGTTTTTGCCAGTCCTGATATGTGTGTAAAATTTGGTGAGTTTTGAAGCATGTTAAGGGGGTGAAATTACAGATCGGCGATTCTGGATGTTGTTGATAAATGGCTTTCGGTCTGCATAACAGAGCTTTAACTAGCACTTTGAAGCATTTTAAATGGGTGAAATTACAGCTCAAAGAGGCAAAAACGTCATTTTTTAGGAAAAGTTGCGCAGGGGTTTTTTGAAGGCGCGTAAAATCCAAACCGGAGCAGTAATCAAAACTTTGATCTATACTTTTAATCAGAAGTGTCCAAACTCTCTCCTGTGCGAGTTTGAAGCCGAAACGACAAACGCACTGGGAGAAGTGTCGATTTGAAAAAGGTGACGGGTTTTCACAAAACTTTTATTTTGAAGGGGCAATTTTTAACTTCCTGTTGATTTTTGCCGAAGGATGTAAATTATCGAAATGTAGGTCTAAGTCAAACCTACCTAGAAGTTTTTGTTTCATGTCTTTCCGGCATTCCTACCGGAAGTTACAAGCAGTTTTGTCTGTGGTTTCTTCCTGGAAGCAGTTTTTTCTGTGTTTTATTGAAAAATTGCGCTAGAGCACAATTTTGAGATTTTTTTTTTTTTTTTTTCATTAGATCACAATTTCTGCCAGTCCTGATGTGTGTGCCAAGTTTGGTGAGTTTTGAAGCATTTTAAGGGGGTCAAATTGCAGCTCAAAGAGGCAAAAATAGCATTTTTTGCGAAAATTTTGCTTTGGAGGCGTTTTTGCCAACTTCCTGTTGATTTTAGGTATAGAACATTTTTATTGGAAATGTTCATCCAAGTCAGACCTACATATAGGTTTTTGTTTCAAGTCTCTACGACATTCCTAATGGAAGTTACAAGCAGTCCGTTTTTTGTTTCTTCCTAGGGGGCGCTAGCGCGCAATTTTGATTTTTAGTGCTCGTTTTTTTTATTAGATGGCAATTTTCGCAGATCCTGATGTGTGTGTCAAATATGGTGAGTTTTGAAGCATGTTAAGTGGGTCAAATTTCAGCTGGAAACGGCGGCGGAATAATAAAGAATAATAATAAAACGCAGCAGATTCAATAGGGTCCTTGCATGGCAAAGGACATGGATGTCCTTTGCCATTGCAGGGCGGACCCTAATAAAACGCAGCAGATTCAATAGGGTCCTTGCCATGGCAAAGGACAGAGTCCTTTGCCATTGGCAGGGCGGACCCTAATAAAACGCAGCAGATTCAATAGGGTCCTTGCCATGGCAAAGGACAGAGTCCTTTGCCATTGGCAGGGCGGACCCTAATTAAAGCTGCAAGCAGCGTTGGTCGGGTCCGCCGTTGGCCGCCGCCGCCGCCGCCGTGTCCCGAGTCCCGATCTTAATCAGACCTCCATAGAAGTGTTTGTTTCATCACTCTATGACATTCCTAACAGAATTTACAAGCAGTTTTGTCAGTTATTTTTCCTAGGGGGAGCTAGAGCACAATTTTCATTTTTGGGGTTTGTTTTTTTATTGGATGGCAATTTTCACCAGTCCTGATGTGTGTGTAAAATTTGGTGAGATTTGAAGCATGTTAAGGGGGTCAAATTACAGATTGGTGTTTCTGGATGTTGTTGATAAATGGCTTTCGCTTGGCATAGTATAGCTTTAACTGGCACTTTGAAACATTTTAAGGGGGTCAAATATCAGTTCAAAGAGGCAAAAAAGGCATTTTTTGCAAATATTTTGTTTTGAAGGGGTTTTTGTCAACTTCCTGTTGATTTTAGGTATAGAAGTGTTTAATGGAAATGTAGGTCTAAGTTAGACCTACATAGAGGTTTTTGTTTCATGTCCCTACGACATTCCTAACGGAAGTTACAAGCAGTTTTGTCTGGAAAAAGGTGACGGCTTTTTACAAAACTTTTATTTTGAAGGGGTAATTGCCAACTTCCTGTTGATTTTAACTGAAAGATGCCAATTATCAAAGTGTAGGTCCAAGTGAGACCTACATTGAGGTTTTCGTTTCATGTCTGTCCGACATTCCTACCAGAAGTTACAAGCAGTTTGATCTGTTTCCTCTTCCTAGGAGCAGTTTTTTCTGTGTTTTATTCAAAAATTGCAATAGAGCGCAATTTTGAGTTTAAAGGTTTGTTTTTTTCACAAAATCGCAATGTTTGCCAGTCCTGATGTGTGTGGCAAGTTTGGTGAGTTTTGAAGCATTTTAAGGGGGTCAAATTTCAGTTCAAAGAGGCAGAAATTGACTTTTTTGCGAAAATTTTGTTTTGAAGGGGTTTTTGCCAACTTCCTGTTGATTTTTGCTATAGAAGTGCTTCATTGGAAATGTAGGTCTAAGTCTGATCTACATAGAGGTTTTTGTTCCATGTCTCTACGACATTCCCAACGGAAGTTACAAGCAGTCTGTTTTTTGTCTCTTCCTAGGGGGCGCTAGCGCGCAATTTTAATTTTTGGGGTTTGGTTACCTAATAAGTTGGTCTGCCGCTCCATACCGATGTGTGTGTCAAATTTGGTGAGTTTTGAAGCATGTTAAGGGGGTCAAATTAGGGTATTGTTTGTGTTGTATTCCTAGGGGGCGCTAGAGCACAATTTTGAGTTTTTGGGTTTGGTTTTTTCATTAACTCGCAATTGTTGCCAGTCCTGATGTGTGTGCCAAGTTTGGTGAGTTTTGAAGCATTTTAAGTGGGTCAAATTACAGCTCAAAGAGGCAAAAATGAAATTTTTTATGCAAATTTGCGCAGGGGTTCTTTGAAGGCGCGTAAAATCAAAACCTGAGAACTTATCAAAACTTTGATCTATACTTTTAATCAGAAGGGTTCAAACTCTCTCCTGTGCGAGTTTGAAGCCGAAACGACAAACGCACTGGGAGAAGTGTCGATTTGAAAAAGGTGACGGGTTTTTACAAAACTTTTATTTTGAAGGGGTAATTGCCAACTTCCTGTTTATTTTCTCTGCTAGCTGTCAATTATTAAAATGTAGGTCTAAGTGAGACCTACATAGAAGTTTTTGTTTCATGTCTTTCCGACATT
Organism: Nerophis ophidion; assembly: GCF_033978795.1. Lineage (NCBI taxonomy): Eukaryota > Metazoa > Chordata > Actinopteri > Syngnathiformes > Syngnathidae > Nerophis > Nerophis ophidion. The sequence continues at coordinate 94,050 of NW_026907048.1, read as the reverse complement.
CCTACCGGAAGTTACAAGCAGTTTTGTCCGTGGTTTCTTCCCGGAAGCAGTTTTTTCTGTGTTTTATTGAAAAATTGCGCTAGAGCACAATTTTGAGTTTTTTTTTTTTTTTTTTTCATTAGATTGCAATTTCTGCAAGTCCTGATGTGTCTGCCAAGTTTGGTGAGTTTTGAAGCATTTTAAGGGGGTCAAATTACAGCTCAAAGAGGCAAAAATAGCATCCTTTTGCGAAAATTTTGCTTTGAATGGGTTTTTGCAATATTTCTGTTGATTTTTGCCCCAGAACATACTATTATGAAATGTAGGTCTTAGTCAGATTTACATAGAGGTTTTTGTTTCATGTCTCTACGACATTCCTAACGGAAGTTACAATCAGTATGTTTTTTTTTTTTCATAGGGGGCGCTAGCGCGCAATTTTGTATTTTGGGGTTTGGTTGCTTAATATGTGTTTTTGCCAAGCCTTACCGATGTGTGTTTAAAATTTGGTGAGTTTTGGAGCATGGTCAGTGGGTCAAATTAGGGTTCGAAGCTGCGGAATAATAATAATAATTAAAGCTGCAAGCAGCGTTGGTCGGGTCCGCCGTTGGCCGCCGCCGCCGCCGCCGTGTCCCGAGTCCCGATCTTAGTCAGACCAACATAGAGGTCTTTGTTTCATGTCTCTACGACATTCCTAACAGAAGTTACAAGCAGTTTTGTCTGGAAAAAGGTGACGGCTTTTTACAAAACTTTTATTTTGAAGGGGTAATTGCCAACTTCCTGTTGATTTTAACTGACAGATGCCACCTATCAAAATGTAGGTCTAAGTGAGACCTACATAGAGGTTTTTGTTTCATGTCTGTCCGACGTTCCTACCAGAAGTTACAAGCAGTTTTATCCGTTTCCTCTTCCTAGGAGCAGTTTTTTCTGTGTTTCTTTCAAAAATTGCAATAGAGCGCAATTTTGAGTTTTAAGGTTTGGTTTTTTCACTAGATCGCAATTTCTGCCAGTCCTGATGTGTGTGCCAAGTTTGGTGAGTTTTGAAGCATTTTAAGGGGGTCAAATTTCAGTTCAAAGAGGCAAAAATTGACTTTTTTGCGAAAATTTTGTTTTGAAGGGGTTTTTGCCAACTTCCTGTTAATTTTTGCTATAGAAGTGTTTTGTTGGAAATGTAGGTATAAGTCAGACCTACATAGAGGTTTTTGTTTCATGTCTCTACGACATTCCCAACGGAAGTTACAAGCAGTCTGTTTTTTGTCTCTTCCTAGGGGGCGCTAGCACGCAATTTTCATTTTTGGGGTTTGGTTACCTAATAAGTTGGTCTGCCGCTCCATACCAATGTGTGTGTCAAATTCGGTGAGTTTTGAAGCATGTTAAGGGGGTCAAATTAGGGTATTGTCTGCGTTGTATTCCTAGGGGGCGCTAGAGCACAATTTTGAGTTTTGGGGTTTGGTTTTTTCATCAACTCGCAATTGTTGCCAGTCCTGATGTGTGTGCCAAGTTTGGTGAGTTTTGAAGCATTTTAAGGGGGTCAAATTACAGCTCAAAGAGGCAAAAATGATATTTTTTTGGAAAATTTGCGCAGGGCGTCTTTGAAGGCGCGTAAAATCAAAACCTTAAAACTTATCAAAACTTTGATCTATACTTTTAATCAGAAGGGTCCAAACTCTCTCCTGAGCGAGTTTGAAGCCGAAACGACAAACGCGCTCAGAGGAGATAACTTTTGAAGAAAGGTGACGGGTTTTCACAAAACTTTTATTTTGAAGGGGTAATTGCCAACTTCCTGTTGATTTTTTCTGCTAGCTGTCAATTACTAAAATGTAGGTTTAAGTGAGACCTACATAGAAGTTTTTGTTTCATGTCTTTCCGGCATTCCTACCCGAAGTTACAAGCAGTTTTATCTGTGTTTTCTACCTGGAAGCAGTTTTTTCTGTGTTTTATTGAAAAATTGCGCTAAAGCGCAATTTTGAGTTTTTTTTTTTTTTTTTTTCATTAGATTGCAATTTCTGCCAGTCCTGATGTGTCTTCCAAGTTTGGTGAGTTTTGAAGCATGTTAAGGGGGTCAAATTACAGCTCAAAGGGGCAAAAATAGCATTTTTTAGCGAAAATTTTGCTTTGAATGGGTTTTTGCCAAATTTCTGTTGATTTTAGGTATAGGCATTTCTAATGGGGAATCTAGGTCTAAGTCAGACCTACATAGAGGTTTTTGTTCCATGTCTTTACGACATTCCTAACGGAAGTTACAAGCAGTCTGTTTTTTTTTTTTCGTAGGGGGCGCTAGCGCGCATTTTTCATTTTTGGGGTTTGGTTGCTTAATATGTGTTTTTGCCAAGCCTTACCGATGTGTGTGCCAAATTTGGTGAGTTTTGGAGCATGGTCAGTGGGTCAAATTAGGGTTCAAAGTTGCGGAAGAATAATAATAATTAAAGCTGCAAGCAGCGTTGGTCGGGTCCGCCGTTGGCCGCCGCCGCCGCCGCCGTGTCCCGAGTCCCGATCTTAGTCAGACCTACATAGAAGTTTTTGTTTCATCACTCTACGACATTCCTAACAGAAGTTACAAGCAGTTTTGTCTGGAAAAAGGTGACGGCTTTTTACAAAACTTTTATTTTGAAGGGGTAATTGGCAACTTCCTGTTGATTTTAACTGAAAGATGCCAATTATCAAAATGTAGGTCTAAGTCTGACCTACACAGAGGTTTTTGTTTCATGTCTCTACGACATTCCTAACGGAAGTTACAAGCAGTCTGTTTTTTGTATCTTCCTAGGGGGCGCTAGCGCGCAATTTTCATTTTTGGGGTTTGGTTACCTAATATGTTGGTCTGCCGCTCCATACCGATGTGTGTGTCAAATTTGGTGAGTTTTGAAGCATGTTAAGGGGGTCAAATTAGGGTATTGTCTGTGTTGTATTCATAGGGGGCGCTAGAGCACAATTTTGAGTTTTGGGGTTTGGTTTTTTCATTAGCTCGCAATTGTTGCCAGTCCTGATGTGTGTGCCAAGTTTGGTGAGTTTTGAAGCATTTTAAGGGGGTCAAATTACAGCTCAAAGAGGTAAAAAGGAAAATTATTTGGAAAATTTTCGCAGGGGTTCTTTGAAGGCGCGTAAAATCAAAACCTGAAAACTTATCACAACTTTGATCTATACTTTTAATCAGAAGGGTCCAAACTCTCTCCTGAGCGAGTTTGAAGCCGAAACGACAAACGCGCTCAGAGGAGATAACTTTTGAAGAAAGGTGACGGGTTTTCACAAAACTTTTATTTTGAAGGGGTAATTGCCTACTTCCTGTTGATTTTTTCTGCTAGCTGTCAATTATTCAAATGTAGGTCTAAGTGAGACCTACATAGAAGTTTTCGTTTCATGTCTTTCCGGCATTCCTACCCGAAGTTACAAGCAGTTTTGTCTGTGTTTTCTTCCTGGAAGCAGTTTTTTCTGTGTTTTATTGAAAAATTGCGCTAAAGCGCAATTTTGAGTTTTTTTTTTTTTTTTTTTCATTAGATTGCAATTTCTGCCAGTCCTGATGTGTCTTCCAAGTTTGGTGAGTTTTGAAGCATGTTAAGGGGGTCAAATTACAGCTCAAAGGGGCAAAAATAGCATTTTTTAGCGAAAATTTTGCTTTGAATGGGTTTTTGCCAAATTTCTGTTGATTTTAGGTATAGGCATTTCTAATGGGGAATCTAGGTCTGAGTCAGACCTACATAGAGGTTTTTGTTCCATGTCTTTACGACATTCCTAACGGAAGTTACAAGCAGTCTGTTTTTTTTTTTTCGTAGGGGGCGCTAGCGCGCATTTTTCATTTTTGGGGTTTGGTTGCTTAATATGTGTTTTTGCCAAGCCTTACCGATGTGTGTGCCAAATTTGGTGAGTTTTGGAGCATGGTCAGTGGGTCAAATTATGGTTTGAAGTTGCGGAAGAATAATAATAATAATAATAATAATAAACGTTACAGTTTCAATAGGGTCCTTGCCTTAGCAAAGGACATGGATGTCCTTTGCTGGCAGGGCGGACCCTAATTAAAGCTGCAAGCAGCGTTGGTCGGGTCCGCCGTTGGCCGCCGCCGCCGTGTCCCGGGTCATAGAGGTTTTTATTTCATGTCTCTACGACATTTCTAACAGAAGTTACATGCAGTTTTGTCTGGGTTTTTTCCTAGGGGGCGCTAAGCGCAATTTAGATTTTTGGGGTTTGGTTTTTTATTAGATGGCAGTTTTTGCCAGTCCTGATATGTGTGTAAAATTTGGTGAGTTTTGAAGCATGTTAAGGGGGTGAAATTACAGATCGGCGATTCTGGATGTTGTTGATAAATGGCTTTCGGTCTGCATAACAGAGCTTTAACTAGCACTTTGAAGCATTTTAAGTGGGTCAAATTACAGCTCAAAGAGGCAAAAACGTCATTTTTTAGGAAAAGTTGCGCAGGGGTTTTTTGAAGGCGCGTAAAATCCAAACCGGAGCAGTAATCAAAACTTTGATCTATACTTTTAATCAGAAGTGTCCAAACTCTCTCCTGTGCGAGTTTGAAGCCGAAACGACAAACGGGCTCAGAGGAGATAACTTTTGAAGAAAGGTGACGGGTTTTCACAAAACTTTTATTTTGAAGGGGCAATTTTTAACTTCCTGTTGATTTTTGCCGAAGGATGTCAATTATCGAAATGTAGGTCTAAGTCAGACCTACCTAGAAGTTTTTGTTTCATGTCTTTCCGGCATTCCTACCGGAAGTTACAAGCAGTTTTGTCTGTGTTTTCTTCCTGGAAGCAGTTTTTTCTGTGTTTTATTGAAAAATTGCGCTAGAGCGCAATTTTGAGTTTTATTATTTTTTTTTTTCATTAGATCGCAATTTCTGCCAGTCCTGATGTGTGTGCCAAGTTTGGTGAGTTTTGAAGCATTTTAAGGGGGTCAAATTGCAGCTCAAAGAGGCAAAAATAGCATTTTTTGCGAAAATTTTGCTTTGAATGAGTTTTTGGAAAATTTCTGTTGATTTTGGGTATAGGCATTTCTGATGGGGAATCTAGGTCTAAGTCAGACCTACATAGAGGTTTTCGTTCCATGTCTTTACGACATTCCTAATGGAAGTTGCAAGCAGTCTGTTTTTTTTTTTTCGTAGGGGGCGCTAGCGCGCATTTTTCATTTTTGGGGTTTGGTTTTTTTATTAGATGGCAATTTTCGCCAGTTCCGATGAGTGTGTGAAATTTGGTGAGTTTTGAGGCATGGTCAGTGGGTCAAATTAAGGTTCAAAGAGGCGGCGGAATAATAATAATAATAAAGAAAGAATAAAACGTTACAGATTCAATAGGGTCCTTGCCTTAGCAAAGGACATGGATGTCCTTTGCTGGCAGGGCGGACCCTAATTAAAGCTGCAAGCAGCGTTGGTCGGGTCCGCCGTTGGCCGCCGCCGCCGCCGCCGTGTCCCGAGTCCCGATCTTAGTCAGACCTCCATAGAAGTTTTTGTTTCATCACTCTACGACATTCCTAACAGAATTTACAAGCAGTTTCATCAGTTTATTTTCCTAGGGGGCGCTAGAGCACAATTTTCATTTTTGGGGTTTGGTTTTTTTATTGGATGGCAATTTTCACCAGTCCTGATGTGTGTGTAAAATTTGGTGAGTTTTGAAGCATGTTAAGGGGGTCAAATTATAGATTTTCGTTTCTGGATGTTGTTGATAAATGGCTTTCGCTTGGCATTGTATAGCTTTAACTTGCACTTTGAAGCATTTAAGGGGGTCAAATTTCAGTTCAAAGAGGCAAAAAAGGCATATTTTGCGAAGATTTTGTTTTGAAGGGGTTTTTGCTAACTTCCTGTTGATTTTAGGTACAGAAGTGTTTATTGGAAATGTAGGTCTAAGTCAGACCTACACAGAGGTTTTTGTTTCATGTCTCTACGACATTCCTAACGGAAGTTACAAGCAGTCTGTTTTTTGTCTCTTCCTAGGGGGCGCTAGCTTGCAATTTTAATTTTTGGGGTTTGGTTGCTTAATAAGTTGGTCTGCCGCTCCATACCGATGTGTGTGTCAATTTTGGTGAGTTTTGAAGCATGTTAAGGGGGTCAAATTAGGGTGCGAAGGTGCGAGCGCGCCTTGGGTTGCTGTCCCCGAGCCCCACGGCAGGAGAAGCCTTGCTGCCACTATTTAATGCATTGGGAAAGTAATGCAGTTGTTGTATTGAAGTGAAAATATCTAGCTTCCTGTTGATTTTGGCCAAAGTATGTTAATTATTCAAATGTAGGTCTAAGTCAGACCTACATAGTGGTTTTTGTTTCATGTCTCTACGACATTCCTACCGGAAGTTAAAAGCAGTTTTGTCTTTGTTTTCTTCCTAGGAGCAGTTTGTCTGTGTTGTATTCCTAGGGGGCGCTAGAGCACAATTTTGAGTTTTAAGGTTTGGTTTTTTCACTAGATCGCAATTGTTGCCAGTCCTGATGTGTGTGCCAAGTTTGGTGAGTTTTGAAGCATTTTAAGGGGGTCAAATTACAGCTCAAAGAGGCAAAAATGAAATTTTTTAGGAAACTTTGCGCAGGGGATCTTTAAAGGCGCGTAAAATCAAAACCTTAAAACTTATCAAAACTTTGATCTATACTTTTAATCAGAAGGGTTCAAACTCTCTCCTGTGCGAGTTTGAAGCCGAAACGACAAACGCACTGGGAGGAGTATCGATTTGAAAAAGGTGACGGGTTTTTACAAAAACTTTTATTTTGAAGGGGTAATTGTCAACTTCCTGTTGATTTTTTCTGCTAGCTGTCAATTACTAAAATGTAGGTCTAAGTAAGACCTACATAGAAGTTTTTGTTTCATGTCTTTCCGACATTCCTACCGGAAGTTACAAGCAGTTTTGTCTGTGTTTTCTTCCTAGAAGCAGTTTTTTCTGTGTTTTACTCAAAAATTGCGCTAGAGCGCAATTTTGAGTTTTTAAAAAACATTTTTTCATTAGATCCCAATTTCTGCCATTCCTGATGTGTCTGCCAAGTTTGGTGAGTTTTGAAGCATTTTAAGGGGCTCAAATTACAGCTCAAAGAGGCAAAAATGGCATTTTTTGTGAAAATTTTGCTTTGAATGGGTTTTTGCAAAATGTCCGTAAATTTTTGCCCCAGAAGATACAATTATGAAATTTAGGTCGAAGTCAGACCTACATAGAGGTTTTTGTTTCATGTCTCTACGACATTCCTAACGGAAGTTACAAGCAGTCTCTTTTTTTTTTCTTCCTAGGGGGCGCTATTGCGCAATTTTGATTTTTATGATTTGGCTCCCTAATATGTTGGGAAGGCATGAAAGACCGACGTGTGTGTCAAATTTGGTGAGTTTTGAAATATGTTAAGAGGGTGAAATTGGGGCGCGACGGTGCGGAAGAAAGAAAGAAAGAAAGAAAGAAAGAAAGAATAAAACGCAGCAGATTCAATAGGGTCCTTGCATGGCAAAGGACATGGATGTCCTTTGCCATTGCAGGGCGGACCCTAATTAAAGCTGCAAGCAGCGTTGGTCGGGTCCGCCGTTGGCCGCCGCCGCCGCCGCCGTGTCCCGAGTCCCGATCTTAGTCAGACCTCCATAGAAGTTTTTGTTTCATCACTCTACGACATTCCTAACAGAATTTACAAGCAGTTTTATCAGTTTATTTTCCTAGGGGGCGCTAGAGCACAATTTTCATTTTTGGGGTTTGGTTTTTTTATTGGATGGCAATTTTCACCAGTCCTGATGTGTGTGTAAAATTTGGTGAGTTTTGAAGCATGTTAAGGGGGTCAAATTATAGATTTGCGTTTCTGGATGTTGTTGATAAATGGCTTTCGCTTGGCATTGTATAGCTCTAACTTGCACTTTGAAGCATTTTAAGGGGGTCAAATTTCAGTTCAAAGAGGCAAAAAAGGCATATTTTGCGAAAATTTTGTTTTGAAGGGGTTTTTGCCAACTTCCTGTTGATTTTAGGTACAGAAGTGTTTATTGAAAATGTAGGTCTAAGTCAGACCTACACAGAGGTTTTTGTTTCATGTCTCTACGACATTCCTAACGGAAGTTACAAGCAGTCTGTTTTTTGTCTCTTCCTAGGGGGCGCTAGCGGGCAATTTTCATTTTCGGGGTTTGGTTGCTTAATAAGTTGGTCTGCCGCTCCATACCGATGTGTGTGTCAATTTTGGTGAGTTTTGAAGCATGTTAAGGAGGTCAAATTAGGGTGCGAAGGTGCGAGCGCGCCTTGGGTTGCTGTCCCCGAGCCCCACGGCAGGAGAAGCCTTGGTGCCACTATTTAATGCATTGTGAAAGTAATGCAGTTGTTGTATCTAAGTGAAAATATCAAGCTCCCTGTTCATTTTTGCCAAAGTATGTTAATTATTCAAATGTAGGTCTAAGTCAGACCTACATAGTGGTTTTTGTTTCATGTCTCTACGACATTCCTACCGGAAGTTAAAAGCAGTTTTGTCTTTGTTTTCTTCCTAGGAGCAGTTTGTCTGTGTTGTATTCCTAGGGGGCGCTAGAGCACAATTTTGAGTTTTAAGGTTTGGTTTTTTCACTAGATCGCAATTTCTGCCAGTCCTGATGTGTGTGCCAAGTTTGGTGAGTTTTGAAGCATTTTAAGGGGGTCAAATTACAGCTCAAAGAGGCAAAAATGAATTTTTTTAGGAAACTTTGCGCAGGGGATCTTTAAAGGCGCGTAAAATCAAAACCTTAAAACTTATCAAAACTTTGATCTATACTTTTAATCAGAAGGGTTCAAACTCTCTCCTGTGCGAGTTTGAAGCCGAAACGACAATCGCACTGGGAGGAGTATCGATTTGAAAAAGGTGACGGGTTTTTACAAAAACTTTTATTTTGAAGGGGTAATTGTCAACTTCTTGTTGATTTTTTCTGCTAGCTGTCAATTACTAAAATGTAGGTCTAAGTCAGACCTACATAGAAGTTTTTGTTTCATGTCTTTCCGACATTCCTACCGGAAGTTACAAGCAGTTTTGTCTGTGTTTTCTTCCTAGAAGCAGTTTTTTCTGTGTTTTACTCAAAAATTGCGCTAGAGCGCAATTTTGAGTTTTTAAAAAAAAATTTTTCATTAGATCCCAATTTCTGCCATTCCTGATGTGTCTGCCAAGTTTGGTGAGTTTTGAAGCATTTTAAGGGGCTCAAATTACAGCTCAAAGAGGCAAAAATGGCATTTTTTGTGTAAATTTTGCTTTGAATGGGTTTTTGCAAAATGTCCGTAAATTTTTGCCCCAGAAGATACAATTATGAAATTTAGGTCGAAGTCAGACCTACATAGAGGTTTTTGTTTCATGTCTCTACGACATTCCTAACGGAAGTTACAAGCAGTCTCTTTTTTTTTTCTTCCTAGGGGGCGCTATTGCGCAATTTTGATTTTTATGATTTGGCAGCCTAATATGTTGGGAAGGCATGAAAGACCGACGTGTGTGTCAAATTTGGTGAGTTTTGAAATATGTTAAGAGGGTGAAATTGGGGCGCGACGGTGCGGAAGAAAGAAAGAAAGAAAGAAAGAAAGAAAGAATAAAACGCAGCAGATTCAATAGGGTCCTTGCATGGCAAAGGACATGGATGTCCTTTGCCATTGCAGGGCGGACCCTAATAATAAGAAACGTTACAGATTCAATAGGGTCCTTGCCTTAGCAAAGGACATGGATGTCCTTTGCTGGCAGGGCGGACCCTAATAAAGAAAGAATAAAACGCAGCAGGAACAATAGGGTCCTTGCCATGGCAAAGGACAGAGTCCTTTGCTGGCAGTGCGGACCCTAATAATAAGAAAACGTTACAGATTCAATAGGGTCCTTGCATGGCAAAGGACATGGATGTCCTTTGCCATTGCAGGGCGGACCCTAATTAAAGCTGCAAGCAGCGTTGGTCGGGTCCGCCGTTGGCCGCCGCCGCCGTGTCCCGAGTCCCGATCTTAGTCAGACCTCCATAGAAGTTTTTGTTTCATCACTCTACGACATTCCTAACAGAATTTACAAGCAGTTTTATCAGTTTATTTTCCTAGGGGGCGCTAGAGCACAATTTTCATTTTTGGGGTTTGCTTTTTTTATTGGATGGCAATTTTCACCAGTCCTGATGTGTGTGTAAAATTTGGTGAGTTTTGAAGCATGTTAAGGGGGTCAAATTACAGATCTGCGTTTCTGGATGTTGTTGATAAATGGCTTTCACTTGGCATAGTATAGCTTTAACTTGCACTTTGAAGCATTTTAAGGGGGTCAAATATCAGTTCAAAGAGGCAAAAAAGGCATTTTTTGCCAAAAATTTGTTTTGAAGGGGTTTTTGTCAACTTCCTGTTGATTTTAGGTATAGAAGTGTTTAACGGAAATGTAGGTCTAAGTCAGACCTACATAGAGGTTTTTGTTTCATGGCCCTACGACATTCCTAACGGAAGTTACAAGCAGTCTGTTTTTTGTCTCTTCCTAGGTGGCGCTAGCGCGCAATTTTCATTTTTGGTATTTGGTTGCTTAATAAGTTGGTCTGCCGCTCCATACCGATGTGTGTATCAATTTTGGTGAGTTTTGAAGCATGTTAAGGGGGTCAAATTAGGGTGCGAAAGTGCGAGCGCGCCTTGGGTTGCTGCCCCCGAGCCCCACGGCAGGAGAAGCCTTGGTGACACTATTTAATGCATTGTGAAAGTAATACAGTTGTTGTATTGAAGTGAAAATATCAAGCTTCCTGTTAATTTTTGCCAAAGTATGTTAATTATTCGAATGTAGGTCTAAGTCAGACCTACATAGTGGTTTTTGTTTCATGTCTCTACGACATTCCTACCGGAAGTTACAAGCAGTTTTGTCTGTGTTTCTTCCTAGGGGCAGTTTGTCTGTGTTGTATTCCTAGGGGGCGCTAGAGCACAATTTTGAGTTTTGGGGTTTGGTTTTTTTATTAGCTCGCAATTTCTGCCAGTCCTGATGTGTGTGCCAAGTTTGGTGTGTTTTGAAGCATTTTAAGGGGGTCAAATTACAGCTCAAAGAGGCAAAAATGACATTTTTTACAAAAATTTGCGCAGGGGTTCTTTGAAGGCGCGTAAAATCAAAACCTGAAAAGTTATCAAAACTTTGATCTATACTTTTAATCAGAAGGGTTCAAACTCTCTCCTGTGCGAGTTTGAAGCCGAAACGACAAACGCACTGGGAGGAGTTCTTATTTGAAAAAGGTGACGGGTTTTTACAAAACTTTTATTTTGAAGGGGTAATTTTTAACTTCCTGTTGATTTTTCTGCAGGATTTCAAACATCAAATTGTAGGTCTAAGTGAGACCTACATAGAGGTTTTTGTTTCATGTCTGTCCGACATTCCTACTGGAAGTTACAAGCAGTTTTGTCCATTTTCTCTTCCTAGGAGCAGTTTTTTCTGTGTTTTATTCAAAAATTGCCCTAGAGCACATTTTTTAATTTTCGGGTTTGGTTTTTTCATTAGATCAAAATTTCTGCCAGTCCTGATGTGTGTGCCAAGTTTGGTGAGTTTTGAAGCATGTTAAGGGGGTCAAATTGCAGCTCAAAGAGGCAAAAATAGCATTTTTTGCGAAAATTTTGCTTTGAATGAGTTTTTGCTAAATTTCTGTTGATTTTAGGTATAGGCATTTCTGATTGGAAATGTAGATCTAAGTCAGACCTACGTAGAGGTTTTTGTTTCATGTCTCTACGACATTCCTAACGGAAGTTACAAGCAGTCCGTTTTTTTTCTCTTCCTAGGGGGCGCTAGCGCGCAATTTTCATTTTTGGGGTTTGGTTGCTTAATAGGTTGGGAAGGTCCACCGCACCGATGTGTGTGTCAAATTTGGTGAGTTTTGGAGCATGTTGAGGGGGTGAAATTGGGGTGCGACGGTGCGGTATAATAAAGAATAATAATAATTAAAGCTGCAAGCAGCGTTGGTCGGGTCCGCCGTTGGCCGCCGCCGCCGTGTCCCGGGTCCCGATCTTAGTCAAACCAACATAGAGGTTTTTATTTCATGTCTCTACGACATTTCTAACAGAAGTTACATGCAGTTTTGTCTGGGTTTTTTCCTAGGGGGCGCTAAGCGCAATTTAGATTTTTGGGGTTTGGTTTTTTATTAGATGGCAGTTTTTGCCAGTCCTGATATGTGTGTAAAATTTGGTGAGTTTTGAAGCATGTTAAGGGGGTGAAATTACAGATCGGCGATTCTGGATGTTGTTGATAAATGGCTTTCGGTCTGCATAACAGAGCTTTAACTAGCACTTTGAAGCATTTTAAGTGGGTCAAATTACAGCTCAAAGAGGCAAAAACGTCATTTTTTAGGAAAAGTTGCGCAGGGGTTTTTTGAAGGCGCGTAAAATCCAAACCGGAGCAGTAATCAAAACTTTGATCTATACTTTTAATCAGAAGTGTCCAAACTCTCTCCTGTGCGAGTTTGAAGCCGAAACGACAAACGGGCTCAGAGGAGATAACTTTTGAAGAAAGGTGACAGGTTTTCACAAAACTTTTATTTTGAAGGGGCAATTTTTAACTTCCTGTTGATTTTTGCCGAAGGATGTCAATTATCGAAATGTAGGTCTAAGTCAGACCTACCTAGAAGTTTTTGTTTCATGTCTTTCCGGCATTCCTACCGGAAGTTACAAGCAGTTTTGTCTGTGTTTTCTTCCTGGAAGCAGTTTTTTCTGTGTTTTATTGAAAAATTGCGCTAGAGCGCAATTTTGAGTTTTATTTTTTTTTTTTTTCATTAGATCGCAATTTCTGCCAGTCCTGATGTGTGTGCCAAGTTTGGTGAGTTTTGAAGCATTTTAAGGGGGTCAAATTGCAGCTCAAAGAGGCAAAAATAGCATTTTTTGCGAAAATTTTGCTTTGAATGAGTTTTTGGAAAATTTCTGTTGATTTTGGGTATAGGCATTTCTGATGGGGAATCTAGGTCTAAGTCAGACCTACATAGAGGTTTTCGTTCCATGTCTTTACGACATTCCTAATGGAAGTTACAAGCAGTCTGTTTTTTTTTTTTCGTAGGGGGCGCTAGCGCGCATTTTTCATTTTTGGGGTTTGGTTTTTTTATTAGATGGCAATTTTCGCCAGTTCCGATGAGTGTGTGAAATTTGGTGAGTTTTGAGGCATGGTCAGTGGGTCAAATTAAGGTTCAAAGAGGCGGCGGAATAATAATAATAAATTAAAGCTGCAAGCAGCGTTGGTCGGGTCCGCCGTTGGCCGCCGCCGCCGCCGCCGTGTCCCGAGTCTCGATCTTAGTCAGACCTACATAGAAGTTTTTGTTTCATCACTCTACGACATTCCTAACAGAATTTACAAGCAGTTTTATCAGTTTATTTTCCTAGGGGGCGCTAGAGCACAATTGTCATATTTGTGGTTTGGTTTTTTTATTGGATGGCAATTTTCACCATTCCTGATGTGTGTGTAAAATTTGGTGAGTTTTGAAGCATGTTAAGGGGGTCAAATTACAGATTTGCGTTTCTGGATGTTGTTGATAAATGGCTTTCGCCTGGCATTGTATAGCTTTAACTTGCACTTTGAAGCATTTTAAGGGGGTCAAATTGCAGCTCAAAGAGGCAAAAATAGCATTTTTTGGCGAAAATTTTGCTTTGAATGAGTTTTTGCAAAATTTCTGTTGATTTTGGGAATAGACGTTTTTTATTGGAAATGTAGGTCTAAGTCAGACCTACACAGAGGTTTTTGTTTCATGTCTCTACGACATTCCTAACGGAAGTTACAAGCAGTTTTGTCTGGGTTTTTTCCTAGGGGGCGCTAAGCGCAATTTAGATTTTTGGGGTTTGGTTTTTTATTAGATGGCAGTTTTTGCCAGTCCTGATATGTGTGTAAAATTTGGTGAGTTTTGAAGCATGTTAAGGGGGTGAAATTACAGATTGGCGATTCTGGATGTTGTTGATAAATGGCTTTCGGTCTGCATAACAGAGCTTTAACTAGCACTTTGAAGCATTTTAAGTGGGTGAAATTACAGCTCAAAGAGTCAAAAACGTCATTTTTTAGGAAAAGTTGCGCAGGGGTTTTTTGAAGGCGCGTAAAATCCAAACCGGAGCAGTAATCAAAACTTTGATCTATACTTTTAATCAGAAGTGTCCAAACTCTCTCCTGTGCGAGTTTGAAGCCGAAACGACAAACGCACTGGGAGAAGTGTCGATTTGAAAAAGGTGACGGGTTTTCACAAAACTTTTATTTTGAAGGGGCAATTTTTAACTTCCTGTTGATTTTTGCCGAAGGATGTAAATTATCGAAATGTAGGTCTAAGTCAGACCTACCTAGAAGTTTTTGTTTCATGTCTGTCCGACATTCCTACTGGAAGTTACAAGCAGTTTTGTCTGTTTTCTCTTCCTAGGAGCAGTTTTTTCTGTGTTTTATTCAAAAATTGCGCTAGAGCGCAATTTTGAGTTTTATTATTTTTTATTTTCATTAGATCGCAATTTCTGCCAGTCCTGAGGTGTGTGCCAAGTTTGGTGAGTTTTGAAGCATTTTAAGGGGGTCAAATTACAGCTCAAAGAGGCAAAAATAGCATTTTTTGCGAAAATTTTGCTTTGAAGGCGTTTTTGCCAACTTCCTGTTGATTTTAGGTATAGAACATTTTTATTGGAAATGTTCATCAAAGTCAGACCTTCATATAGGTTTTTGTTTCAAGTCTCTACGACATTCCTAATGGAAGTTACAAGCAGTCCGTTTTTTGTTTCTTCCTAGGGGGCGCTAGCGCGCAATTTTGATTTTTAGTGCTCGGTTTTTTTATTAGATGGCAATTTTCGCAGATCCTGATGTGTGTGTCAAATATGGTGAGTTTTGAAGCATGTTAAGTGGGTCAAATTTCAGCTGGAAACGGCGGCGGAATAATAAAGAATAATAATAATTAAAGCTGCAAGCAGCGTTGGTCGGGTCCGCCGCCGCCGCCGCCGCCGTGTCCCGAGTCCCGATATTAGTCAAACCAACATAGAGGTTTTTATTCCATGTCTATACGACATTTCTAACAGAAGTTACATGCAGTTTTGTCTGGGTTTTTTCCTAGGGGGCGCTAAGCGCAATTTCGATTTTTGGGGTTTGGTTTTTTGTTAGTTGGCAGTTATTGCCAGTCCTGATGTGTGTGCAAAATTTGGTGAGTTTTGAAGCATGTTAAGGGGGTGAAATTACAGATCAGCGATTCTGGATGTTGTTGATAAATGGCTTTCGGTCTGCATAACAGAGCTTTAACTTGCACTTTGAAGCATTTTAAGTAGGTCAAATTACAGCTCAAAGAGGCAAAAACGACATTTTTTAGGAAAATTTGCGCAGGGGTTCTTTGAAGGCGCGTAAAATCCAAACCGGAGCAGTAATCAAAACTTTGATCTATACTTTTAATCAGAAGGGTTCAAACTCTCTCCTGTGCGAGTTTGAAGCCGAAACAACAAACGCACTGGGAGGAGTGTCGATTTGAAAAAGGTGACGGGTTTTCACAAAACTTTTATTTTGAAGGGGCAATTTTTAACTTCCTGTTGATTTTTGCCGAAGGATGTCAATTATCGAAATGTAGGTCTAAGTCAGACCTACCTAGAAGTTTTTGTTTCATGTCTTTCCGGCATTCCTACCGGAAGTTACAAGCAGTTTTGTCTGTGTTTTCTTCCTGGAAGCAGTTTTGTCTGTGTTTTATTAAAAAATTGCGCAAGAGCGCAATTTTGAGTTTTTTTTTTTTTTTTTTTCATTAGATTGCAATTTCTGCCAGTCCTGATGTGTGTGCCAAGTTTGGTGAGTTTTGAAGCATTTTAAGGGGGTCAAATTGCAGCTCAAAGAGGCAAAAATAGCATTTTTTGCTAAAATTTTGCTTTGAATGAGTTTTTGCTAAATTTCTGTTGATTTTGGGTATAGACATTTTTTATTGGAAATGTAGATCTCAGTCAGACCTACACAGAGGTTTTTGTTTCATGTCTCTACGACATTCCTAACGGAAGTTACAAGCAGTCTGTTTTTTGTTTCCTTTTAGGGGGCGCTAGAGCGCAATTTTCATTTTTGGGGTTTGGTTGCTTAATATGTTGTGGTGTCACGGTAGACCGACGCGTGTGTCAACTTTGGTGAGTTTTGAAGCATGTTAAGGGGGTGATGTTGGGGCGCGACGGTGCGGAATAATAAAGAATAATAATAATAATAATAATAAAACGCTACAGATTCAATAGGGTCCTTGCCATGGCAAAGGACATGGAGTCCTTTGCTGGCAGGGCGGACCCTAATAAAACGCAGCAGATTCAATAGGGTCCTTGCATGGCAAAGGACATGGATGTCCTTTGCCATTGCAGGGCGGACCCTAATTAAAGCTGCAAGCAGCGTTGGTCGGGTCCGCCGTTGGCCGCCGCCGCCGCCGCCGTGTCCCGAGTCCCGATCTTAGTCAGACCTCCATAGAAGTTTTTGTTTCATCACTCTACGACATTCCTAACAGAATTTACAAGCAGTTTTATCAGTTTATTTTCCTAGGGGGCGCTAGAGCACAATTTTCATTTTAGGGGTTTGGTTTTTTTATTGGATGGCAATTTTCACCAGTCCTGATGTCTGTGTAAAATTTGGTGAGTTTTGAAGCATGTTAAGGGGGTCAAATTATAGATTTGCGTTTCTGGATGTTGTTGATAAATGGCTTTCGCTTGGCATTGTATAGCTCTAACTTGCACTTTGAAGCATTTTAAGGGGGTCAAATTTCAGTTCAAAGAGGCAAAAAAGGCATATTTTGCGAAAATTTTGTTTTGAAGGGGTTTTTGCCAACTTCCTGTTGATTTTAGGTACAGAAGTGTTTTTTGGAAATGTAGGTCTAAGTCAGACCTACACAGAGGTTTTTGTTTCATGTCTCTACGACATTCCTAACGGAAGTTACAAGCAGTCTGTTTTTTGTCTCTTCCTAGGGGGCGCTAGCGCGCAATTTTCATTTTTGGGTTTTGGTTGCTTAATAAGTTGGTCTGCCGCTCCATACCGATGTGTGTGTCAATTTTGGTGAGTTTTGAAGCAAGTTAAGGGGGTCAAATTAGGGTGCGAAGGTGCGAGCGCGCCTTGGGTTGCTGTCCCCGAGCCCCACGGCAGGAGAAGCCTTGGTGACACTATTTAATGCATTGTGAAAGTAATGCAGTTTTTGTATTGAAGTGAAAATATCAAGCTCCCTGTTGATTTTTGCCAAAGTATGTTAATTATTCAAATGTAGGTCTAGGTCAGACCTACATAGTGGTTTTTGTTTCATGTCTCTACGACATTCCTACCGGAAGTTACAAGCTATTTTGTCTTTGTTTTCTTCCTAGGAGTAGTTTGTCTGTGTTGTATTCCTAGGGGGCGCTAGAGCACAATTTTGAGTTTTGGGGTTTGGTTTTTTTATCAGCTCGCAATTGTTGCCAGTCCTGATGTGTGTGCCAAGTTTGGTGAGTTTTGAAGCATTTTAAGGGGGTCAAATTACAGCTCAAAGAGGTAAAAATTATCTTTTTTAGGAAAATTTGCGCAGGGGATCTTTGAAGGCGCGTAAAATCAAACCCTTAAAACTTATCACAATTTTGTCCGACCACTTTTTTTAAAAGGGTTCAATCTCTCTCCTGTGCGAGTTTGAAGCCGAAACGACAAATGCACTGGGAGGAGTTTCGATTTGAAAAAGGTTACGGGTTTTCACGAAAACTTTTATTTTGAAGGGGTAATTGCCAACTTCCTGTTGATTTTTTCTGCTAGCTGTCAATTATTAAAATGTAGGTCTAAGTAAGACCTACATAGAAGTTTTTGTTTCATGTCTTTCCGACATTCCTACCGGAAGTTACAAGCAGTTTTGTCTGTGTTTTCTTCCTAGAAGCAGTTTTTTCTGTGTTTCATTCCAAAAATTCTGTAGAGCGCAATTTTGAGTTTTAGAAATTTTTTTTTTCATTAGATCACAATTTCTGCCAGTCCTGATGTGTCTGCCAAGTTTGGTGAGTTTTGAAGCATTTTAAGGGGGTCAAATTACAGCTCAAAGAGGCAAAAATAGCATTTTAGGCGAAAATTTTGCTTTGAAAGGGTTTTGCAAAATTTCTGTTGATTTTAGGTATAGGAGTTTCTGATGGGGAATTTAGGTCTAGGTCAGTTCTACATAGAGGATTTTGTTTCATGTCTCTACGACATTCCTACTGGAAGTTACAAGCAATCCATTTTTTGTCTTTTCCTAGGGGGCGCTAGAGCGCAATTTTGATTTTTCTGGTTCGGCTCCCCAATATGTTGGGGAGAAACTCCTCACCGACGCGTGTGTCAATTTTGGTGTGCTTTGAGGCATGGTCAGTGGGTCAAAATACAGCGCATATGCGAGTATCGGTGCGGAAGAAAGAAAGAATAATAATAATTAAAGCTGCAAGCAGCGTTGGTCGGGTCCGCCGTTGGCCGCCGCCGCCGCCGCCGTGTCCCGAGTCTTGATCTTAGTCAGACCAACATAGAGGTCTTTGTTTCATGTCTCTACGACATTCCTAACAGAAGTTACAAGCAGTTTTGGCTGGAAAAAGGTGATGGCTTTTTACAAAACTTTTATTTTGAAGGGGTAATTGGCAACTTCCTGTTGATTTTAACTGAAAGATGCCAATTATCAAAATGTAGGTCTAAGTCAGACCTACACAGAGGTTTTTGTTTCATGTCTCTACGACATTCCTAACGGAAGTTACAAGCAGTCTGTTTTTTGTATCTTCCTAGGGGGCGCTATCGCGCAATTTTCATTTTTGGGGTTTGGTTACCTAATATGTTGGTCTGCCGCTCCATACCGATGTGTGTGTCAAATTTGGTGAGTTTTGAAGCATGTTAAGGGGGTCAAATTAGGGTATTGTCTGTGTTGTATTCCTAGGGGGCGCTAGAGCACAATTTTGAGTTTTGGGGTTTGGTTTTTTCATCAGCTCGCAATTGTTGCCAGTCCTGATGTGTGTGCCAAGTTTGGTGAGTTTTGAAGCATTTTAAGGGGGTCAAATTACAGCTCAAAGAGGTAAAAATGATATGTTTTTGGAAAATTTGCGCAGGGGTTCTTTGAAGGCGCGTAAAATCAAAACCTTAGAACTTATCACAACTTTGTCCGACTACTTTTTTTAAAAGGGTTCAATCTCTCTTCTGTGCGAGTTTGAAGCCGAAACGACAAACGCACTGGGAGGAGTTTCGATTTGAAAAAGGTGACGGGATTTTACAAAACTTTTATTTTGAAGGGGTAATTGCCAACTTCCTGTTGATTATTTCTGCTAGCTGTCAATTACTAAAATGTAGGTCTTAATGAGACCTACATAGAAGTTTTTGTTTCATGTCTTTCCGGCATTCCTACCCGAAGTTACAAGCAGTTTTGTCTGTGGTTTCTTCCTGGAAGCAGTTTTTTCTGTGTTTTATTGAAAAATTGCGCTAGAGCACAATTTTGAGATTTTTTTTTTTTTTTTTTCATTAGATCAAAATTTTTGCCAGTCCTGATGTGTGTGCCAAGTTTGGTGAGTTTTGAAGCATTTTAAGGGGGTCAAATTACAGCTCAAAGAGGCAAAAATAGCGTTTTTTGGCAAAAATTTTGCTTTGAAAGGGTTTTGCAAAATTTCTGTTGATTTTAGGTATAGGAGTTTCTGATGGGGAATTTAGGTCTAGGTCAGTTCTACATAGAGGATTTTGTTTCATGTCTCTACGACATTCCTACCGGAAGTTACAAGCAGTCTGTTTTTTTTTTTTCGTAGGGGGCGCTAGCGCGCATTTTTCATTTTTGGGGTTTGGTTTTTTTATTAGATGGCAATTTTCGCCAGTTCTGATGAGTGTGTGAAATTTGGTGAGTTTTGGAGCATGGTCAGTGGGTCAAATTAAGGTTCAAAGAGGCGGCGGAATAATAAGAATAATAATAATTAAAGCTGCAAGCAGCGTTGGTCGGGTCCGCCGTTGGCCGCTCCGCTTCGGCTGCTGTCCCCGCGACTGAAGCCCTGGTCTTAGTCAGACCAACATAGAGGTTTTTGTTTCATGTCTCTACGACATTCCCAACAGAAGTTACAAGCAGTTTTGTCTGGAAAAAGGTGACAGCTTTTTACAAAACTTTTATTTTGAAGGGGTAATTGCCAACTTCCTGTTGATTTTAACTGAAAGATGCCACCTATCAAAATGTAGGTTCAAGTGAGACCTACATTGAGGTTTTTGTTTCATGTCTGTCCGACATTCCTACCAGAAGTTACAAGCAGTTTAATCTGTTTCCTCTTCCTAGGAGCAGTTTTTTCTGTGTTTTATTCAAAAATTGCAATAGAGCGCAATTTTGAGTTTTAAGGTTTGTTTTTTTCACTAGATCGCAATTTCCGCCAGTTCTGATGTGTGTGCCAAGTTTTGTGAGTTTTGAAGCATTTTAAGGGGGTCAAATATCAGTTCAAAGAGGCAAAAATTGAATTATTTGCGAAAATTTTGTTTTGAAGGGGGTTTTGCCAACTTCCTGTTGATTTTTGCTACAGAAGGTTTAAATTGGAAATGTAGGTCTAAGTCAGACCTATATAGAGGTTTTTGTTTCATGTCTCTACGACATTCCTAACGGAAGTTACAAGCAGTCTGTTTTTTGTCTCTTCCTAGGGGGCGCTAGCGCGCAATTTTAGTTTTTGGGGTTTGGTTGCTTAATAAGTTGGTCTGCCGCTCCATACCGATATCTATGTCAAATTTGGTGAGTTTTGAAGCATGTTAAGGGGGTCAAATTAGGGTGCGAAGGTGCGAGCGCGCCTTGGGTTGCTGTCCCCGATCCCCACTGTCGAAGGCGCCTTGCTGACACTCTTTAATGCATTGTGAAAGTAATGCAGTTGTTGTATTGAAGTGAAAATATCAAGCTTCCTGTTGATTTTTGCTAAAGTATGTTAATTATTCAAATGTAGGTCTAGGTCAGACCTACATAGTGGTTTTGGTTTCATGTCTCTCTGACATTCCTACCGGAAGTTACAAGCAGTTTTGTCTGTGTTTTCCTCCTGGAAGCAGTTTGTCTGTGTTGTATTCCTTGGGGGCGCTAGAGCACAATTTTGAGTTTTGGGGTTTGGTTTTTTTATTAGCTCGCAATTGTTGCCAGTCCTGATGTGTGTGCCAAGTTTGGTGAGTTTTGAAGCATTTTAAGGGGGTCAAATTACAGCTCAAAGAGGCAAAAATGACATTTTTTAGGAAAATTTGCGCAGGGGTTCTTTGAAGGCGCGTAAAATCAAAACCGGAGCAGTAATCAAAACTTTGTTCGACCACTTTTTTTAAAAAGGTTCAATCTCTCTCCTGTGCGAGTTTGAAGCCGAAACGACAAACGCACTGGGAGGAGTTTTGATTTGAAAAAGGTGACGGGTTTTTACAAAACTTTTATTTTGAAGGGGTAATTGCCAGCTTCCTGTTGATTTTTTCTGCTAGCTGTCAATTATTAAAATGTAGGTCTAAGTAAGACCTACATAGAAGTTTTTGTTTCATGTCTTTCTGGCATTCCTACCGGAAGTTACAAGCAGTTTTGTCTGTGTTTTCCTCCTGGAAGCAGTTTTTTCTGTGTTTTATTCAAAAATTGCCCTAGAGCGCAATTTTGAGTTTTATTAAATTTTTTTTTCATTAGATCGAAATTTCTATTAGGTCTGATGTGTCTGCCAAGTTTGGTGAGTTTTGAAGCATTTTAAGGGGGTCAAATTACAGCTCAAAGAGGCAAAAATAGCATTTTTTAGGAAAATTTTGCTTTGAAAGAGTTTTTGCAAAATTTCTGTTGATTTTGGGTATAGGAGTTTCTGATGGGGAATTTAGGTCTAGGTCAGTTCTACATAGAGGATTTTGTTTCATGTCTCTACGACATTCCTAACGGAAGTTACAAGCAGTCTGTTTTTAATCTCTTCCTAGGGGGCGCTAGCGCGCAATTTTCATTTTTGGGGTTTGGTTGCTTAATATGTTGTGGTGTCACGGTAGACCGACGTGTGTGTCAACTTTGGTGAGTTTTGAAGCATGCTAAGGGGGTGAAATTGGGGTGCGACGGTGCGGAATAATAATAAAGAATTAAAGCTGCAAGCAGCGTTGGTCGGGTCCGCCGTTGGCCGCCGCCGCCGCCGCCGCCGCCGCCGCCGCCGCCGCCGTGTCCCGAGTCCCGATCTTAGCCAGACCAACATAGAGGTCTTTGTTTCATGTCTCTACGACATTCCTAACAGAAGTTACAAGCAGTTTTGTCTGGAAAAAGGTGACGGCTTTTTACAAAAATTTTATTTTGAAGGGGTAATTGCCAACTTCCTGTTGATTTTAACTGACAGATGCCACCTATCAAAATGTAGGTCTAAGTGAGACCTACACAGAGGTTTTTGTTTCATGTCTGTCCGACGTTCCTACCAGAAGTTACAAGCAGTTTTATCCGTTTCCTCTTCCTAGGAGCAGTTTTTCTGTGTTTTTTTCAAAAATTGCAATAGAGCGCAATTTTGAGTTTTAAGGTTTGGTTTTTTCACTAGATCGCAATTTCTGCCAGTCCTGATGTGTGTGCCAAGTTTGGTGAGTTTTGAAGCATTTTAAGGGGGTCAAATTAAAGCTCAAAGAGGCAAAAATAGCGTTTTTTGCGAAAATGTTGCTTTGAATGAGTTTTTGCAAAATTTCTGTTGATTTTGGGTATAGACCTTTTTAATTGGAAATGTAGGTCTTAGTCAGACCTACACAGAGGTTTTTGTTTCATGTCTCTACGACATTCCTAACGGAAGTTACAAGCAGTCTGTTTTTTGTCTCTTCCTATGGGGCGCTAGCTTGCAATTTTAATGTTTGGGGTTTGGTTGCTTAATAAGTTGGTCTGCCGCTCCATACCGATGTGTGTGTCAATTTTGGTGAGTTTTGAAGCAAGTTAAGGGGGTCAAATTAGGGTGCGAAGGTGCGAGCGCGCCTTGGGTTGCTGTCCCCGAGCCCCACGGCAGGAGAAGCCTTGCTGCCACTATTTAATGCATTGTGAAAGTAATGCAGTTGTTGTATTGAAGTGAAAATATCAAGCTTCCTGTTGATTTTTGCCAAAGTATGTTAATTATTCAAATGTAGGTCTAGGTCAGACCTACATAGTGGTTTTTGTTTCATGTCTCTACGACATTCCTACCGGAAGTTACAAGCAGTTTTGTCTTTGTTTTCTTCCTAGGAGTAGTTTGTCTGTGTTGTATTCCTAGGGGGCGCTAGAGCACAATTTTGAGTTTTGGGGTTTGGTTTTTTCACTAGGTCGCAATTGTTGCCAGTCCTGATGTGTGTGCCAAGTTTGGTGTGTTTGGAAGCATTTTAAGGGGGTCAAATTACAGCTCAAAGAGGCAAAAATGACATTTTTTCGGAAAATTTGCGCAGGGGTTCTTTGAACGCGCGTAAAATCAAAACCGGAAAACTTATCACAATTTTGTCCGACCACTTTCTTTAAAAGGGTTCAATCTCTCTCCTGTGCGAGTTTGAAGCCGAAACGACAAACGCACTGGGAGGAGTGTTGATTTGAAAAAGGTGACGGGTTTTCACGAAAACTTTTATTTTGAAGGGGTAATTGCCAACTTCCTGTTGATTATTTCTGCTAGCTGTCAATTATTAAAATGTAGGTCTAAGTAAGACCTACATAGAAGTTTTTGTTTCATGTCTTTCCGACATTCCTACCGGAAGTTACAAGCAGTTTTGTCTGTGTTTTCTTCCTAGAAGCAGTTTTTTCTGTGTTTCATTCCAAAAATTTTGTAGAGCGCAATTTTGAGTTTTAGAAAAAAATTTTTTCATTAGATCACAATTTCTGCCAGTCCTGATGTGTCTGCCAAGTTTGGTGAGTTTTGAAGCATTTTAAGGGGGTCAAATTACAGCTCAAAGAGGCAAAAATAGCATTTTTGGCGAAAATTTTGCTTTGAAAGGGTTTTGCAAAATTTCTGTTGATTTTAGGTATAGGAGTTTCTGATGGGGAATTTAGGTCTCGGTCAGTTCTACATAGGGGATTTTGTTTCATGTCTCTACGACATTCCTACCGGAAGTTACAAGCAATCCATTTTTTGTCTTTTCCTAGGGGGCGCTAGAGCGCAATTTTGATTTTTCTGGTTCGGCTCCCTAATATGTTGGGAAGAAACTCCTCACCGACGCGTGTGTCAAATTTGGTGTGCTTTGAGGCATGGTCAGTGGGTCAAAATACAGCGCATAGGCGAGTATCGGTGCGGAAGAAAGAAAGAATAATAATAAGAATTAAAGCTGCAAGCAGCGTTGGTCGGGTCCGCCGTTGGCCGCCGCCGCCGTGTCCCGAGTCCCGATCTTAGTCAGACCAACATAGAGGTCTTTGTTTCATGTCTCTACGACATTCCTAACAGAAGTTACAAGCAGTTTTGTCTGGAAAAAGGTGACGGCTTTTTACAAAACTTTTATTTTGAAGGGGTAATTGCCAACTTCCTGTTGATTTTAACTGAAAGATGCCACCTATCAAAATGTAGGTCTAAGTGAGACCTACACAGAGGTTTTTGTTTCATGTCTGTCCGACGTTCCTACCAGAAGTTACAAGCAGTTTTATCCGTTTCCTCTTCCTAGGAGCAGTTTTTCTGTGTTTTTTTCAAAAATTGCAATAGAGCGCAATTTTGAGGTTTAAGGTTTGGTTTTTTCACTAGATCGCAATTTCTGCCAGTCCTGATGTGTGTGCCAAGTTTGGTGAGTTTTGAAGCATTTTAAGGGGGTCAAATTACAGCTCAAAGAGGCAAAAATAGCATTTTTTGCGTAAATGTTGCTTTGAATGAGTTTTTGCAAAATTTCTGTTGATTTTGGGTATAGACCTTTTTAATTGGAAATGTAGATCTTAGTCAGACCTACACAGAGGTTTTCGTTTCATGTCTCTACGACATTCCTAACGGAAGTTACAAGCAGTCTCTTTTTTGTCTCTTCCTAGGGGGCGCTAGCTTGCAATTTTAATTTTTGGGGTTTGGTTGCTTAATAAGTTGGTCTGCCGCTCCATACCGATGTGTGTGTCAATTTTGGTGAGTTTTGAAGCATGTTAAGGGGGTCAAATTAGGGTGCAAAGGTGCGAGCGCGCCTTGGGTTGCTGTCCCCGAGCCCCAGGGCTTAAGACGCCTTCGTCCCACTATTTAATGCATTGTGAAAGTAATGCAGTTGTTGTATTGAAGTGAAAATATCTAGCTTCCTGTTGATTTTTGCCAAAGTATGTCAATTATTCAAATGTAGGTCTAAGTCAGACCTACATAGTGGTTTTTGTTTCATGTCTCTCTGACATTCCTACCGGAAGTTACAAGCAGTTTTGTCTTTGTTTTCTTCCTAGGAGCAGTTTGTCCGTGTTGTATTCCTAGGGGGCGCTAGAGCACAATTTTGAGTTTTGGAGTTTGGTTTTTTCATCAGCTCGCAATTGTTGCCAGTCCTGATGTGTGTGCCAAGTTTGGTGAGTTTTGAAGCATTTTAAGGGGGTCAAATTACAGCTCAAAGAGGTAAAAATGACATTTTTTAGGAAAATTTGCGCAGGGGTTCTTTGAACGCGCTTAAAATCAAAACCTTAGAACTTATCACAATTTTGTCCGACCACTTTTTTTAAAAGGGTTCAATCTCTCTCCTGTGCAAGTTTGAAGCCGAAACGACAAACGCACTGGGAGGAGTTTTGATTTGAAAAAGGTGACGGGTTTTCACGAAAACTTTTATTTTGAAGGGGTAATTGCCAACTTCCTGTTGATTTTTTCTGCTAGCTGTCAATTATTAAAATGTAGGTCTAAGTAAGACCTACATAGAAGTTTTTGTTTCATGTCTTTCCGACATTCCTACCGGAAGTTACAAGCAGTTTTGTCTGTGTTTTCTTCCTAGAAGCAGTTTTTTCTGTGTTTCATTCCAAAAATTTTGTAGAGCGCAATTTTGAGTTTTAGAAAATTTTTTTTTCATTAGATCACAATTTCTGCCAGTCCTGATGTGTCTGCCAAGTTTGGTGAGTTTTGAAGCATTTTAAGGGGGTCAAATTACAGCTCAAAGAGGCAAAAATAGCATTTTAGGCGAAAATTTTGCTTTGAAAGGGTTTTGCAAAATTTCTGTTGATTTTAGGTATAGGAGTTTCTGATGGGGAATTTAGGTCTAGGTCAGTTCTACATAGAGGATTTTGTTTCATGTCTCTACGACATTCCTACCGGAAGTTACAAGCAATCCATTTTTTGTCTTTTCCTAGGGGGCGCTATCGCGCAATTTTGATTTTTCTGGTTCGGCTCCCTAATATGTTGGGGAGAAACTCCTCACCGACGCGTGTGTCAAATTTGGTGTGCTTTGAGGCATGGTCAGTGGGTCAAAATACAGCGCATATGCGAGTATCGGTGCGGAAGAAAGAAAGAATAATAATAATAAAACGCTACAGATTCAATAGGGTCCTTGCATGGCAAAGGACATGGATGTCCTTTGCCATTGCAGGGCGGACCCTAATTAAAGCTGCAAGCAGCGTTGGTCGGGTCCGCCGTTGGCCGCCGCCACCGCCGCCGCCGCCGCCGTGTCCCGAGTCCCGATCTTAGCCAGACCAACATAGAAGTTTTTATTTCATGTCTCTACGACATTTCTAACAGAAGTTACATGCAGTTTTGTCTGGGGTTTTTCCTAGGGGGCGCTAAGCGCAATTTAGATTTTTGGGGTTTGGTTTTTTATTAGATGGCAGTTTTTGCCAGTCCTGATATGTGTGTAAAATTTGGTGAGTTTTGAAGCATGTTAAGGGGGTGAAATTACAGATCGACAATTCTGGATGTTGTTGATAAATGGCTTTTGCTTGGCATAGTAGGGCTTTAACTTGCACTTTGAAGCATTTTAAGTAGGTCAAATTACAGTTTAAAGAGGCAAAAAAGACATTTTTTAGGAAACTTTGCGCAGGGGTTTTTTGAAGGCAATTTGTTTTGAAGGGGTTTTTGCCAACTTCCTGTTGATTATAGGTATAGAAGTGTTTATTGGAAATGTAGGTCTAAGTCAGACCTACACAGAGGTTTTTGTTCCATGTCTCTACGACATTCCTAACGGAAGTTACAAGCAGTCTGTTTTTTGTATCTTCCTAGGGGGCGCTAGCGCGCAATTTTCATATTCGGGGATTGGTTGCTTAATAAGTTGGTCTGCCGCTCCATACCGATGTGTGTGTCAATTTTGGTGAGTTTTGAAGCATGTTAAGGGGGTCAAATTAGGGTGCGAAGGTGTGAGCGCGCCTCTGTTTCCTCTTCCTAGGAGCAGTTTTTTCTGTGTTTTATTCAAAAATTGCAATAGAGCGCAATTTTGAGTTTTAAGGTTTGGTTTTTTCACTAGATCGCAATTTCTGCCAGTCCTGATGTGTGTGCCAAGTTTGGTGAGTTTTGAAGCATTTTAAGGGGGTCAAATTAAAGCTCAAAGAGGCAAAAATAGCGTTTTTTGCGAAAATGTTGCTTTGAATTAGTTTTTGCAAAATTTCTGTTGATTTTGGGTATAGACATTTTTTATTGGAAATGTAGGTCTTAGTCAGACCTACACAGAGGTTTTTGTTTCATGTCTCTACGACATTCCTAACAGAAGATACAAGCAGTCTGTTTTTTGTCTCTTCCTAGGGGGCGCTAGCGCGCAATTTTAATATTTGGGGTTTGGTTGCTTAATAAGTTGGTCTGCCGCTCCATACCGATGTGTGTGTCAATTTTGGTGAGTTTTGAAGCATGTTAAGGGGGTCAAATTGGGGTGCGAAGGTGCGAGCGCGCCTTGGGTTGCTGTCCCCGAGCCCCACGGCAGGAGAAGCCTTGGTGCCACTATTTAATGCATTGTGAAAGTAATGCAGTTGTTGTATTGAAGTGAAAATATCAAGCTCCCTGTTGATTTTTGCCAAAGTATGTTAATTATTCAAATGTAGGTCTAAGTCAGACCTACATAGTGGTTTTTGTTTCATGTCTCTACGACATTCCTACCAGAAGTTACAAGCACTTTTGTCTTTGTTTTCTTCCTAGGAGTAGTTTGTCTGTGTTGTATTCCTAGGGGGCGCTAGAGCACAATTTTGAGTTTTGGGGTTTGGTTTTTTTATCAGCTCGCAATTGTTGCCAGTCCTGATGTGTGTGCCAAGTTTGGTGAGCTTTGAAGCATTTTAAGGGGGTCAAATTACAGCTCAAATAGGCAAAAATTATCTTTTTTAGGAAAATTTGCGCAGGGGATTTTTGAAGGCGCGTAAAATCAAACCCTTAAAACTTATCACAATTTTGTCCGACCACTTTTTTTAAAAGGGTTCAATCTCTCTCCTGTGCGAGTTTGAAGCCGAAACGACAAACGCACTGGGAGGAGTTTTGATTTGAAAAAGGTGACGGGTTTTCACGAAAACTTTTATTTTGAAGGGGTAATTGCCAACTTCCTGTTGATTTTTTCTGCTAGCTGTCAATTATTAAAATGTAGGTCTAAGTAAGACCTACATATAAGTTTTTGTTTCATGTCTTTCCGACATTCCTACCGGAAGTTACAAGCAGTTTTGTCTGTGTTTTCTTCCTAGAAGCAGTTTTTTCTGTGTTTCATTCCAAAAATTCTGTAGAGCGCAATTTTGAGTTTTAGAAATTTTTTTTTTCATTAGATCACAATTTCTGCCAGTCCTGATGTGTGTGCCAAGTTTGGTGAGTTTTGAAGCATTTTAAGGGGGTCAAATTACAGCTCAAAGAGGCAAAAATAGCATTTTAGGCGAAAATTTTGCTTTGAAAGGGTTTTGCAAAATTTCTGTTGATTTTAGGTATAGGAGTTTCTGATGGGGAATTTAGGTCTAGGTCAGTTCTACATAGAGGATTTTGTTTCATGTCTCTACGACATTCCTACCGAAAGTTACAAGCAATCCATTTTTTGTCTTTTCCTAGGGGGCGCTAGAGCGCAATTTTGATTTTTCTGGTTCGGCTCCCTAATATGTTGGGAAGAAACTCCTCACCGACGCGTGTGTCAAATTTGGTGTGCTTTGAGGCATGGTCAGTGGGTCAAAATACAGCGCATATGCGAGTATCGGTGCGGAATAAAGAAAGAATAATAATAATAAAACGCAGCAGATTCAATAGGGTCCTTGCATGGCAAAGGACATGGATGTCCTTTGCCATTGCAGGGCGGACCCTAATTAAAGCTGCAAGCAGCGTTGGTCGGGTCCGCCGTTGGCCGCCGCCGCCGTGTCCCGAGTCCCGATCTTAGTCAGACCAACATAGAGGTCTTTGTTTCATGTCTCTACGACATTCCTAACAGAAGTTACAAGCAGTTTTGTCTGGAAAAAGGTGACGGCTTTTTACAAAACTTTTATTTTGAAGGGGTAATTGCCAACTTCCTGTTGATTTTAACTGAAAGATGCCACCTATCAAAATGTAGGTCTAAGTGAGACCTACACAGAGGTTTTTGTTTCATGTCTGTCCGACGTTCCTACCAGAAGTTACAAGCAGTTTTATCCGTTTCCTCTTCCTAGGAGCAGTTTTTCTGTGTTTTTTTCAAAAATTGCAATAGAGCGCAATTTTGAGGTTTAAGGTTTGGTTTTTTCACTAGATCGCAATTTCTGCCAGTCCTGATGTGTGTGCCAAGTTTGGTGAGTTTTGAAGCATTTTAAGGGGGTCAAATTACAGCTCAAAGAGGCAAAAATAGCATTTTTTGCGTAAATGTTGCTTTGAATGAGTTTTTGCAAAATTTCTGTTGATTTTGGGTATAGACCTTTTTAATTGGAAATGTAGATCTTAGTCAGACCTACACAGAGGTTTTCGTTTCATGTCTCTACGACATTCCTAACGGAAGTTACAAGCAGTCTCTTTTTTGTCTCTTCCTAGGGGGCGCTAGCTTGCAATTTTAATTTTTGGGGTTTGGTTGCTTAATAAGTTGGTCTGCCGCTCCATACCGATGTGTGTGTCAATTTTGGTGAGTTTTGAAGCATGTTAAGGGGGTCAAATTAGGGTGCAAAGGTGCGAGCGCGCCTTGGGTTGCTGTCCCCGAGCCCCAGGGCTTAAGACGCCTTCGTCCCACTATTTAATGCATTGTGAAAGTAATGCAGTTGTTGTATTGAAGTGAAAATATCTAGCTTCCTGTTGATTTTTGCCAAAGTATGTCAATTATTCAAATGTAGGTCTAAGTCAGACCTACATAGTGGTTTTTGTTTCATGTCTCTCTGACATTCCTACCGGAAGTTACAAGCAGTTTTGTCTTTGTTTTCTTCCTAGGAGCAGTTTGTCCGTGTTGTATTCCTAGGGGGCGCTAGAGCACAATTTTGAGTTTTGGAGTTTGGTTTTTTCATCAGCTCGCAATTGTTGCCAGTCCTGATGTGTGTGCCAAGTTTGGTGAGTTTTGAAGCATTTTAAGGGGGTCAAATTACAGCTCAAAGAGGTAAAAATGACATTTTTTAGGAAAATTTGCGCAGGGGTTCTTTGAACGCGCTTAAAATCAAAACCTTAGAACTTATCACAATTTTGTCCGACCACTTTTTTTAAAAGGGTTCAATCTCTCTCCTGTGCAAGTTTGAAGCCGAAACGACAAACGCACTGGGAGGAGTTTTGATTTGAAAAAGGTGACGGGTTTTCACGAAAACTTTTATTTTGAAGGGGTAATTGCCAACTTCCTGTTGATTTTTTCTGCTAGCTGTCAATTATTAAAATGTAGGTCTAAGTAAGACCTACATAGAAGTTTTTGTTTCATGTCTTTCCGACATTCCTACCGGAAGTTACAAGCAGTTTTGTCTGTGTTTTCTTCCTAGAAGCAGTTTTTTCTGTGTTTCATTCCAAAAATTTTGTAGAGCGCAATTTTGAGTTTTAGAAAATTTTTTTTTCATTAGATCACAATTTCTGCCAGTCCTGATGTGTCTGCCAAGTTTGGTGAGTTTTGAAGCATTTTAAGGGGGTCAAATTACAGCTCAAAGAGGCAAAAATAGCATTTTAGGCGAAAATTTTGCTTTGAAAGGGTTTTGCAAAATTTCTGTTGATTTTAGGTATAGGAGTTTCTGATGGGGAATTTAGGTCTAGGTCAGTTCTACATAGAGGATTTTGTTTCATGTCTCTACGACATTCCTACCGGAAGTTACAAGCAATCCATTTTTTGTCTTTTCCTAGGGGGCGCTATCGCGCAATTTTGATTTTTCTGGTTCGGCTCCCTAATATGTTGGGGAGAAACTCCTCACCGACGCGTGTGTCAAATTTGGTGTGCTTTGAGGCATGGTCAGTGGGTCAAAATACAGCGCATATGCGAGTATCGGTGCGGAAGAAAGAAAGAATAATAATAATAAAACGCTACAGATTCAATAGGGTCCTTGCATGGCAAAGGACATGGATGTCCTTTGCCATTGCAGGGCGGACCCTAATAAGAAAGAAAGAATAAAACGCTACAGATTCAATAGGGTCCTTGCCTTAGCAAAGGACATGGATGTCCTTTGCTGGCAGGGCGGACCCTAATTAAAGCTGCAAGCAGCGTTGGTCGGGTCCGCCGTTGGCCGCCGCCGCCGTGTCCCGAGTCCCGATCTTAGTCAGACCAACATAGAGGTCTTTGTTTCATGTCTCTACGACATTCCTAACAGAAGTTACAAGCAGTTTTGTCTGGAAAAAGGTGACGGCTTTTTACAAAACTTTTATTTTGAAGGGGTAATTGCCAACTTCCTGTTGATTTCAACTGAAAGATGCCAATCATCAAAATGTAGGTCTAAGTGAGACCTACATTGAGGTTTTCGTTTCATGTCTGTCTGACGTTCCTACCAGAAGTTACAAGCAGTTTTATCCGTTTCCTCTTCCTAGGAGCAGTTTTTCTGTGTTTTTTTCAAAAATTGCAATAGAGCGCAATTTTGAGTTTTAAGGTTTGGTTTTTTCACTAGATCGCAATTTCTGCCAGTCCTGATGTGTGTGCCAAGTTTGGTGAGTTTTGAAGCATTTTAAGGGGGTCAAATTGCAGCTCAAAGAGGCAAAAACAGCATTTTTTTGCGAAAATTTTGCTTTGAATGAGTTTTTGCAAGATTTCTGTTGATTTTGGGTATAGACATTTTTTATTGGAAATGTAGGTCTTAGTCAGACCTACACAGAGGTTTTTGTTTCATGTCTCTACGACATTCCTGACGGAAGTTAGAAGCGGTTTGTTTTTGTTTTTTGCTAGGGGGCGCTAGCGCGCAATTTTAATTTTTGGGGTTTGGTTGCTTAATATGTTGGGGAGGGACACCGTACCGACGTGTGTGTCAACTTTGGTGAGTTTTGAAGCATGTTAAGGGGGTCAAATTAGGGTATTGTCTGTGTTGTATTCCTAGGGGGCGCTAGAGCACAATTTTGAGTTTTGGGGTTTGGTTTTTTCACTAGATCGCAATTTTTGCCAGTCCTGATGTGTGTGCCAAGTTTGGTGAGTTTTGAAGCATTTTAAGGGGGTCAAATTACAGCTCAAAGAGGTAAAAATGATATTTTTTTGGAAATTTTGCGCAGGGGTTCTTTGAAGGCGCGTAAAATCAAAACCTTAGAACTTATCACAACTTTGTCCGACCACTTTTTTTAAAAGGGTTCAATCTCTCTCCTGTGCGAGTTTGAAGCCGAAACGACAAACGCACTGGGAGGAGTTTCGATTTGAAAAAGGTGACGGGTTTTTACAAAACTTTTATTTTGAAGGGGTAATTGCCAACTTCCTGTTGATTATTTCTGCTAGCTGTCAATTACTAAAATGTAGGTCTTAATGAGACCTACATAGAAGTTTTTGTTTCATGTCTTTCCGACATTCCTACCCGAAGTTATAAGCAGTTTTGTCTGTTGTTTCTTCCTGGAAGCAGTTTTTTCTGTGTTTTATTGAAAAATTAAGCTAGAGCACAATTTTGAGTTTTTTGTTTTTTTTTTTTCATTAGATTGCAATTTCTGCCAGTCCTGATGTGTGTGCCAAGTTTGGTGAGTTTTGAAGCATTTTAAGGGGGTCAAATTACAGCTCAAAGAGGCAAAAATAGCATTTTTTTGCAAAAATTTTGCTTTGAATGGGTTTTTGCAAAATTTCTGTTGATTTTTGCCCGAGAACATACTATTATGAAATGTAGGTCTAAGTCAGACTTACATAGAGGTTTTCGTTTCACGTCTCTACGACATTCCTAACGGAAGTTACAAGCAGTTTTTTTTTTTTTTTTCATAGGGGGCGCTAGCGCGCAATTTTGTATTTTGGGGTTTGGTTGCTTAATATGTGTTTTTGCCAAGCCTTACCGATGTGTGTTTAAAATTTGGTGAGTTTTGGAGCATGGTCAGTGGGTCAAATTAGGGTTCGAAGCTGCGGAATAATAATAATAATAATAATTAAAGCTGCAAGCAGCGTTGGTCGGGTCCGCCGTTGGCCGCCGCCGCCGTGTCCCGAGTCCCAATCTTAGTCAGACCTCCATAGAGGTCTTTGTTTCATGTCTCTACGACATTCCTAACAGAAGTTACAAGCAGTTTTGTCTGGAAAAAGGTGACGGCTTTTTACAAAACTTTTATTTTGAAGGGGTAATTGCCAACTTCCTGTTGATTTCAACTGAAAGATGCCAATCATCAAAATGTAGGTCTAAGTGAGACCTACATAGAGGTTTTTGTTTCATGTCTGTCCGACGTTCCTACCAGAAGTTACAAGCAGTTTTATCCGTTTCCTCTTCCTAGGAGCAGTTTTTCTGTGTTTTTTTCAAAAATTGCAATAGAGCGCAATTTTGAGTTTTAAGGTTTGGTTTTTTCACTAGATCGCAATTTCTGCCAGTCCTGATGTGTGTGCCAAGTTTGGTGAGTTTTGAAGCATTTTAAGGGGGTCAAATTGCAGCTCAAAGAGGCAAAAATAGCATTTTTTTGCGAAAATTTTGCTTTGAATGAGTTTTTGCAAGATTTCTGTTGATTTTGGTTATAGACATTTTTTATTGGAAATGTAGGTCTTAGTCAGACCTACACAGAGGTTTTTGTTTCATGTCTCTACGACATTCCTGACGGAAGTTACAAGCGATTTGTTTTTGTTTTTTGCTAGGGGGCGCTAGCGCGCAATTTTCATTTTTGGGGTTTGGTTGCTTAATATGTTGGGGAGGGACACCGTACCGACGTGTGTGTCAACTTTGGTGAGTTTTGAAGCATGTTAAGGGGGTCAAATTAGGGTATTGTCTGTGTTGTATTCCTAGGGGGCGCTAGAGCACAATTTTGAGTTTTGGGGTTTGGTTTCTTCACTAGATCGCAATTTCTGCCAGTCCTGATGTGTGTGCCAAGTTTGGTGAGTTTTGAAGCATTTTAAGGGGGTCAAATTACAGCTCAAAGAGGCAAAAATTGCATTTTTTTGTGAAAATTTGGCTTTGAATGGATTTTTGAAAATTTTTTGTTGATTTTGGCCCCAGAAGATACAATTATGGAATTTAGGTCTAAGTCAGACCTACATAGAGGTTTTTGTTTCATGTCTCTACGACATTCCTAACGGAAGTTACAAGCAGTCTGTTTTTTTTTTCGTTTTAGGGGGCGCTAGAGCGCAATTTTGATTTTTGGGGTTTGGTTGCTTAATAAGTTGGGAAGGCCCACCGTACCGACGTGTGTGTCAACTTTGGTGAGTTTTGAAGCATGTTAAGGGGGTCAAATTAGGGTGCGAAGGAGCGGAATAAACAATAATAATAATAATTAAAGCTGCAAGCAGCGTTGGTCGGGTCCGCCGTTGGCCGCCGCCGCCGTGTCCCGAGTCCCGATCTTAGTCAGACCTCCATAGAAGTTTTTGTTTCATCAGTCTACGACATTCCTAACAGAATTTACAAGCAGTTTTATCAGTTTATTTTCCTAGGGGGCGCTAGAGCACAATTTTCATTTTTGGGGTTTGGTTTTTTTATTGGATGGCAATTTTCACCAGTCCTGATGTGTGTGTAAAATTAGGTGAGTTTTGAAGCATGTTAAGGGGGTCAAATTATAGATTTGCGTTTCTGGATGTTGTTGATAAATGGCTTTCGCTTGGCATTGTATTGCTCTAACTTGCACTTTGAAGCATTTTAAGGGGGTCAAATTTCAGTTCAAAGAGGCAAAAAAGGCATATTTTGCGAAAATTTTGTTTTGAAGGGGTTTTTGCCAACTTCCTGTTGATTTTAGGTACAGCAGTGTTTATTGGAAATGTAGGTCTAAGTCAGACCTACACAGAGGTTTTTGTTTCATGTCTCTACGACATTCCTAACGGAAGTTACAAGCAGTCTGTTTTTTGTCTCTTCCTAGGGGGCGCTAGCACGCAATTTTCATTTTCGGGGTTTGGTTGCTTAATAGGTTGGTCTGCCGCTCCATACCGATGTGTGTGTCAATTTTGGTGAGTTTTGAAGAATGTTAAGGGGGTCAAATTAGGGTGCGAAGGTGCGAGCGCGCCTTGGGTTGCTGTCCCCGAGCCCCACGGCAGGAGAAGCCTTGCTGACACTATTTAATGCATTGTGAAAGTAATGCAGTTGTTGTATTGAAGTGAAAATATCAAGTTCCCTGTTGATTTTTGCCAAAGTATGTTAATTATTCAAATGTAGGTCTAAGTCAGACCTACATAGTGGTTTTTGTTTCATGTCTCTACGACATTCCTACCGGAAGTTACAAGCAGTTTTGTCTTTGTTTTCTTCCTAGGAGTAGTTTGTCTGTGTTGTATTCCTAGGGGGCGCTAGAGCACAATTTTGAGTTTTGGGGTTTGGTTTTTTCATCAGCTCGCAATTGTTGCCAGTCCTGATGTGTGTGCCAAGTTTGGTGAGTTTTGAAGCATTTTAAGGGGGTCAAATTACAGCTCAAAGAGGTAAAAATTATCTTTTTTAGGAAAATTTGCGCAGGGGATCTTTGAAGGCGCGTAAAATCAAACCCTTAAAACTTATCACAATTTTGTCCGACCACTTTTTTTAAAAGGGTTCAATCTCTCTCCTGTGCGAGTTTGAAGCCGAAACGACAAACGCACTGGGAGGAGTTTCGATTTGAAAAAGGTTACGGGTTTTCACGAAAACTTTTATTTTGAAGGGGTAATTGCCAACTTCCTGTTGATTTTTTCTGCTAGCTGTCAATTATTAAAATGTAGGTCTAAGTAAGACCTACATAGAAGTTTTTGTTTCATGTCTTTCCGACATTCCTACCGGAAGTTACAAGCAGTTTTGTCTATGTTTTCTTCCTGGAAGCAGTTTTTTCTGTGTTTTATTCAAAAATTGCGCTAGAGCGCAATTTTGATTTTTTTTTTTTTTTTTTTTCATTAGATCGCAATTTCTGCCAGTCCTGATGTGTGTGCCAAGTTTGGTGAGTTTTGAAGCATTTTAAGGGGGTCAAATTACAGCTCAAAGAGGCAAAAATTGCATTTTTTTGTGAAAATTTGGCTTTGAATGGGTTTTTGAAAATTTTTTGTTGATTTTGGCCCCAGAACATACAATTATGGAATTTAGGTCTAAGTCAGACCTACATAGAGGTTTTTGTTTCATGTCTCTACGACATTCCTAACGGAAGTTACAAGCAGTCTGTTTTTTTTTTAGTTTTAGGGGGCGCTAGAGCGCAATTTTGATTTTTGGGGTTTGGTTGCTTAATAAGTTGGGAAGGCCCACCGTACCGACGTGTGTGTCAACTTTGGTGAGTTTTGAAGCATGTTAAGGGGGTCAAATTAGGGTGCGAAGGAGCGGAATAAACAATAATAATAATAATAAAACGCAGCAGATTCAATAGGGTCCTTGCATGGCAAAGGACATGGATGTCCTTTGCCATTGCAGGGCGGACCCTAATAAAACGCAGCAGATTCAATAGGGTCCTTGCATGGCAAAGGACATGGATGTCCTTTGCCATTGCAGGGCGGACCCTAATAATAATAAAACGCAGCAGATTCAATAGGGTCCTTGCCATGGCAAAGGACAGAGTCCTTTGCCATTGGCAGGGCGGACCCTAATAATAAAACGCAGCAGATTCAATAGGGTCCTTGCCATGGCAAAGGACAGAGTCCTTTGCCATTGGCAGGGCGGACCCTAATTAAAGCTGCAAGCAGCGTTGGTCGGGTCCGCCGCCGCCGCCGCCGTGTCCCGAGTCCCGATCTTAGTCAGACCAACATAGAAGTTTTTGTTTCATGTCTCTACGACATTCCTAAGAGAATTTACAAGCAATTTTATCAGTTTATTTTCCTAGGGGGCGCTAGAGCACAATTTTCATTTTTGGGGTTTGGTTTTTTTATTGGATGGCAATTTTCACCAGTCCTGATGTGTGTGTAAAATTTGGTGAGTTTTGAAGCATGTTAAGGGGGTCAAATTATAGTTTTGCCTTTCTGGATGTTGTTAATAAATGGCTTTCGCTTGGCATTGTATAGCTTTAACTTGCACTTTGAAGCATTTTAAGGGAGTCAAATTTCAGTTCAAAGAGGCAAAAAAGGCATATTTTGCGAAGATTTTGTTTTGAAGGGGTTTTTGCTAACTTCCTGTTGATTGTAGGTATAGAAGTGTTTATTGGAAATGTAGGTCTAAGTCAGACCTACACAGAGGTTTTTGTTTCATGTCTCTACGACATTCCTAACGGAAGTTACAAGCAGTCTGGTTTTTGTCTCTTCCTAGGGGGCGCTAGCTTACAATTTTAATTTTTGGGGTTTGGTTACTTAATAAGTTGGTCTGCCGCTCCATACCGATGTGTGTGTCAATTTTGGTGAGTTTTGAAGCATGTTAAGGGGGTCAAATTAGGGTGCGAAGGTGCGAGCGCGCCTTGGGTTGCTGTCCCCGAGCCCCACGGCAGGAGAAGCCTTGGTGCCACTATTTAATGCATTGTGAAAGTAATGCAGTTGTTGTATTGAAGTGAAAATATCAAGCTCCCTGTTGATTTTTGCCAAAGTATGTTAATTATTCAAATGTAGGTCTAAGTCAGACCTACATAGTGGTTTTTGTTTCATGTCTCTACGACATTCCTACCGGAAGTTACAAGCAGTTTTGTCTTTGTTTTCTTCCTAGGAGTAGTTTGTCTGTGTTGTATTCCTAGGGGGCGCTAGAGCACAATTTTGAGTTTTGGGGTTTGGTTTTTTCATCAGCTCGCAATTGTTGCCAGTCCTGATGTGTGTGCCAAGTTTGGTGAGTTTTGAAGCATTTTAAGGGGGTCAAATTACAGCTCAAAGAGGTAAAAATTATCTTTTTTAGGAAAATTTGCGCAGGGGATCTTTGAAGGCGCGTAAAATCCAACCCTTAAAACTTATCAAAATTTTGATCTATACTTTTAATCAGAAGGGTTCAAACTCTCTCCTGTGCGAGTTTGAAGCCGAAACGACAAACTCGCTCAGAGGAGATAACTTTTGAAAAAAGGTGACGGGTTTTCACAAAACTTTTATTTTGAAGGGGTAATTGCCAACTTCCTGTTGATTTTTTCTGCTAGCTGTCAATTATTAAAATGTAGGTCTAAGCGAGACCTACATAGAAGTTTTTGTTTCATGTCTTTCCGACATTCCTACCGGAAGTTACAAGCAGTTTTGTCTGTGTTTTCTTCCTAGAAGCAGTTTTTTCTGTGTTTCATTCCAAAAATTTTGTAGAGCCCAATTTTGAGTTTTAGAATTTTTTTTTTTCATTAGATCCCAATTTCTGCCAGTCCTGATGTGTCTGCCAAGTTTGGTGAGTTTTGAAGCATTTTAAGGGGGTCAAATTACAGCTCAAAGAGGCAAAAATAGCATTTTTGGTGAAAATTTTGCTTTGAAAGGGTTTTGCAAAATTTCTTTTGATTTTAGGTATAGGACTTTCTAATGGGGAATTTAGGTCTAGGTCAGGTCTACATAGCGGATTTTGTTTCATGTCTCTACGACATTCTTACGGGAAGTTACAAGCAATCCATTTTTTGTCTTTTCCTAGGGGGCGCTATCGCGCAATTTTGATTTTTCTGGTTTGGCTCCCTAATATGTTGAGGAGAAACTCCTCACCGACGCGTGTGTAAAATTTGGTGTGTTTTGAGGCATGGTCAGTGGGTCAAAATACAGCGCTTTTGCGAGTATCGGTGCGGAAGAAAGAAAGAATAATAATAAGAATAATAATAATTAAAGCTGCAAGCAGCGTTGGTCGGGTCCGCCGTTGGCCGCCGCCGCCGCCGCCGTGTCCCGAGTCCCGATCTTAGTCAGACCAACATAGAGGTCTTTGTTTCATGTCTCTACGACATTCCTAACAGAAGTTACAAGCAGTTTTGTCTGGAAAAAGGTGACGGCTTTTTACAAAACTTTTATTTTGAAGGGGTAATTGCCAACTTCCTGTTGATTTCAACTGAAAGATGCCAATCATCAAAATGTAGGTCTAAGTGAGACCTACATAGAGGTTTTTGTTTCATGTCTGTCCGACGTTCCTACCAGAAGTTACAAGCAGTTTTATCCGTTTCCTCTTCCTAGGAGCAGTTTTTCTGTGTTTTTTTCAAAAATTGCAATAGAGCGCAATTTTGAGTTTTAAGGTTTGGTTTTTTCACTGGATCGCAATTTCTGCCAGTCCTGATGTGTGTGCCAAGTTTGGTGAGTTTTGAAGCATTTTAAGGGGGTCAAATTGCAGCTCAAAGAGGCAAAAATAGCATTTTTTTGCGAAAATTTTGCTTTGAATGAGTTTTTGCAAGATTTCTGTTGATTTTGGGTATAGACATTTTTTATTGGAAATGTAGGTCTAAGTCAGACCTACACAGAGGTTTTTGTTTCATGTCTCTACGACATTCCTGACGGAAGTTACAAGCGATTTGTTTTTGTTTTTTGCTAGGGGGCGCTAGCGCGCAATTTTCATTTTTGGGGTTTGGTTGCTTAATATGTTGGGGAAGGACACCGTACCGACGTGTGTGTCAACTTTGGTGAGTTTTGAAGCATGTTAAGGGGGTCAAATTAGGGTATTGTTTGTGTTGTATTCCTAGGGGGCGCTAGAGCACAATTTTGAGTTTTTGGGTTTGGTTTTTTCATTAACTCGCAATTGTTGCCAGTCCTGATGTGTGTGCCAAGTTTGGTGAGTTTTGAAGCATTTTAAGGGGGTCAAATTACAGCTCAAAGAGGTAAAAATGATATTTTTTTGGAAAATTTGTGCAGGGGTTCTTTGAAGGCGCGTAAAATCAAAACCTTAGAACTTATCACAACTTTGTCCGACCACTTTTTTTAAAAGGGTTCAATCTCTCTCCTGTGCGAGTTTGAAGCCGAAACGACAAACGCACTGGGAGGAGTTTCGATTTGAAAAAGGTGACGGGTTTTTACAAAACTTTTATTTTGAAGGGGTAATTGCCAACTTCCTGTTGATTATTTCTGCTAGCTGTCAATTACTAAAATGTAGGTCTTAATGAGACCTACATAGAAGTTTTTGTTTCATGTCTTTCCGACATTCCTACCCGAAGTTACAAGCAGTTTTGTCTGTGGTTTCTTCCTGGAAGCAGTTTTTTCTGTGTTTTATTGAAAAATTAAGCTAGAGCGCAATTTTGAGTTTTTTTTTTTTTTTTTTTCATTAGATTGCAATTTCTGCCAGTCCTGATGTGTCTGCCAAGTTTGGTGAGTTTTGAAGCATTTTAAGGGGGTCAAATTACAGCTCAAAGAGGCAAAAATAGCATTTTTTTGCAAAAATTTTGCTTTGAATGGGTTTTTGCAAAATTTCTGTTGATTTTTGCCCGAGAACATACTATTATGAAATGTAGGTCTAAGTCAGACTTACATAGAGGTTTTCGTTTCACGTCTCTACGACATTCCTAACGGAAGTTACAAGCAGTTTTTTTTTTTTTTTCATAGGGGGCGCTAGCGCGCAATTTTGTATTTTGGGGTTTGGTTGCTTAATATGTGTTTTTGCCAAGCCTTACCGATGTGTGTTTAAAATTTGGTGAGTTTTGGAGCATGGTCAGTGGGTCAAATTAGGGTTCGAAGCTGCGGAATAATAATAATAACAAGCAGCGTTGGTCGGGTCCGCCGTTGGCCGCCGCCGCCGCCGCCGTGTCCCGAGTCCCGATCTTAGTCAGACCAACATAGAAGTTTTTGTTTCATCACTCTACGACATTCCTAACAGAAGTTACAAGCAGTTTTGTCTGGAAAAAGGTGACGGCTTTTTACAAAACTTTTATTTTGAAGGGGCAATTGGCAACTTCCTGTTGATTTTAACTGAAAGATGCCAATTATCAAAATGTAGGTCTAAGTCAGACCTACACAGAGGTTTTTGTTTCATGTCTCTACGACATTCCTAACGGAAGTTACAAGCAGTCTGTTTTTTGTATCTTCCTAGGGGGCGCTAGCGCGCAATTTTCATTTTTGGGGTTTGGTTACCTAATATGTTGGTCTGCCGCTCCATACCGATGTGTGTGTCAAATTTGGTGAGTTTTGAAGCATGTTAAGGGGGTCAAATTAGGGTATTGTCTGTGTTGTATTCATAGGGGGCGCTAGAGCACAATTTTGAGTTTTGGGGTTTGGTTTTTTCATTAGCTCGCAATTTCTGCCAGTCCTGATGTGTGTGCCAAGTTTGGTGAGTTTTGAAGCATTTTAAGGGGGTCAAATTAGGGTGCGAAGGTGCGAGCGCGCCTTGGGTTGCTGTCCCCGAGCCCCACGGCAGGAGAAGCCTTGGTGACACTATTTAATGCATCGTGAAAGTAATGCAGTTGTTGTATTGAAGTGAAAATATCAAGCTCCCTGTTGATTTTTGCCAAAGTATGTTAATTATTCAAATGTAGGTCTAAGTCAGACCTACATAGTGGTTTTTGTTTTATGTCTCTACGACATTCCTACCGGAAGTTACAAGCAGTTTTGTCTTTGTTTTCTTCCTAGAAGCAGTTTGTCTGTGTTGTATTCCTAGGGGGC
Source organism: Nerophis ophidion (assembly GCF_033978795.1). NCBI lineage: Eukaryota > Metazoa > Chordata > Actinopteri > Syngnathiformes > Syngnathidae > Nerophis > Nerophis ophidion. The sequence goes on along the minus strand of NW_026907048.1, from coordinate 52,682 downwards.
GCTAGAGCACAATTTTGAGTTTTGGGGTTTGGTTTTTTTATCAGCTCGCAATTGTTGCCAGTCCTGATGTGTGTGCCAAGTTTGGTGAGTTTTGAAGCATTTTAAGGGGGTCAAATTACAGCTCAAAGAGGCAAAAATGACATTTTTTAGGAAACTTTGCGCAAGGCGTCTTTGAAGGCGCGTAAAATCAAAACCTTAAAACTTATCAAAACTTTGATCTATACTTTTATTCAGAAGGGTCCAAACTCTCTCCTGAGCGAGTTTGAAGCCGAAACGACAAACGCGCTCAGAGGAGATAACTTTTGAAGAAAGGTGACGTTTTTTTCACAAAACTTTTATTTTGAAGGGGTAATTGCCAACTTCCTGTTGATTTTTTCTGCTAGCTGTCAATTATTAAAATGTAGGTCTAAGCGAGACCTACATAGAAGTTTTTGTTTCATGTCTTTCCGACATTCCTACCGGAAGTTACAAGCAGTTTGATCTGTGTTTTCTTCCTAGAAGCAGTTTTTTCTGTGTTTCATTCTAAAAATTTTGTAGAGCGCAATTTTGAGTTTTAGAAATTTTTTTTTTCATTAGATCACAATTTCTGCAGTCCTGATGTGTCTGCCAAGTTTGGTGAGTTTTGAAGCATTTTAAGGGGGTCAAATTACAGCTCAAAGAGGCAAAAATAGCATTTTTGGTGAAAATTTTGCTTTGAAAGGGTTTTGCAAAATTTCTGTTGATTTTAGGTATAGGAGTTTCTGATGGGGAATTTAGGTCTTGGTCAGATCTACATAGAGGATTTTGTTTCATGTCTCTACGACATTCCTACCGGAAGTTACAAGCAATCCATTTTTTGTCTTTTCCTAGGGGGCGCTAGAGTGCAATTTTGATTTTTCTGGTTCGGCTCCCTAATATGTTGGGAAGAAACTCCTTACCGACGCGTGTGTCAAATTTGGTGTGCTTTGAGGCATGGTCAGTGGGTCAAAATACAGCGCATAGGCGAGTATCGGTGCGGAAGAAAGAAAGAATAATAATAAGAATTAAAGCTGCAAGCAGCGTTGGTCGGGTCCGCCGTTGGCCGCCGCCGCCGTGTCCCGGGTCCCGATCTTAGTCAAACCAACATAGAGGTTTTTATTTCATGTCTCTACGACATTTCTAACAGAAGTTACATGCAGTTTTGTCTGGGTTTTTTCCTAGGGGGCGCTAAGTGCAATTTAGATTTTTGGGTGTTTGGTTTTTTATTAGATGGCAGTTTTTGCCAGTCCTGATATGTGTGTAAAATTTGGTGAGTTTTGAAGCATGTTAAGGGGGTGAAATTAAAGATCGGCGATTCTGGATGTTGTTGATAAATGGCTTTCGGTCTGCATAACAGAGCTTTAACTTGCACTTTGAAGCATTTTAAGTGGGTCAAATTACAGCTCAAAGAGGCAAAAACGTCATTTTTTTAGGAAAATTTGCGCAGGGGTTTTTTGAAGGCGCGTAAAATCAAAACCTTAAAACTTATCAAAACTTTGATCTATACTTTTGATCAAAAGGGTTCAAAGTCTCCCCTGTGCGAGTTTGAAGCCGAAACGACAAACGGGCTCAGAGGAGATAACTTTTGAAGAAAGGTGACGGGTTTTCACAAAACTTTTATTTTGAAGGGGCAATTTTTAACTTCCTGTTGATTTTTGCCGAAGGATGTCAATTATCGAAATGTAGGTCTAAGTCAGACCTACCTAGAAGTTTTTGTTTCATGTCTTTCCGGCATTCCTACCGGAAGTTACAAGCAGTTTTGTCTGTGGTTTCTTCCTGGAAGCAGTTTTTTCTGTGTTTTATTGAAAAATTGCGCTAGAGCGCAATTTTGAGTTTTATTATTATTTTTTTTCATTAGATCACAATTTCTGCCAGTCCTGATGTGTGTGCCAAGTTTGGTGAGTTTTGAAGCATTTTAAGGGGGTCAAATTACAGCTCAAAGAGGCAAAATTAGCATTTTTTGCGAAAATTTAGCTTTGAAAGGGTTTTGCAAAATTTCTGTTGATTTTAGGTATAGGAGTTTCTGATGGGGAATTTAGGTCTAGGTCAGTTCTACATAGAGGATTTTGTTTCATGTCTCTACGACATTCCTAACGGAAGTTACGAGCAATCTGTTTTTTGATTTTCGTAGGGGGCGCTAGAGCGCATTTTTCATTTTTCGGGTTTGGTTTTTTTATTAGATGGCAATTTTCGCCAGTTCTGATGAGTGTGTGAAATTTGGTGAGTTTTGGAGCATGGTCAGTGGGTCAAATTAAGGTTCAAAGAGGCGGCGGAATAATAATAATTAAAGCTGCAAGCAGCGTTGGTCGGGTCCGCCGTTGGCCGCCGCCGCCGTGTCCCGTGTCCCGATCTTAGTCAAACCAACATAGAGGTTTTTATTTCATGTCTCTACGGCATTTCTAACAGAAGTTACATGCAGTTTTGTCTGGGTTTTTTCCTAGGGGCGCTATGCGCAATTTAGATTTTTGGGGTTTGGTTTTTTATTAGATGGCAGTTTTTCCCAGTCCTAATATGTGTGTAAAATTTGGTGAGTTTTGAAGCATGTTAAGGGGGTGAAATTACAGATCGGCGATTCTGGATGTTGTTGATAAATGGCTTTCGGTCTGCATAACAGAGCTTTAACTAGCACTTTGAAGCATTTTAAGTGGGTCAAATTACAGCTCAAAGAGGCAAAAACGTCATTTTTTAGGAAAAGTTGCGCAGGGGTTTTTTGAAGGCGCGTAAAATCAAAACCTTAAAACTTATCAAAACTTTGATCTATACTTTTAATCAGAAGGGTTCAAACTCTCTCCTGTGCGAGTTTGAAGCCGAAACGACAAACAGGCTCAGAGGAGATAACTTTTGAAGAAAGGTGACGGGTTTTCACAAAACTTTTATTTTGAAGGGGCAATTTTTAACTTCCTGTTGATTTTTGCCGAAGGATGTCAATTATCGAAATGTAGGTCTAAGTCAGACCTACCTAGAAGTTTTTGTTTCATGTCTTTCCGGCATTCCTACCGGAAGTTACAAGCAGTTTTGTCTGTGTTTTCTTCCTGGAAGCAGTTTTTTCTGTGTTTTATTGAAAAATTGCGCTAGAGCGCAATTTTGAGTTTTATTATTTTTTTTTTTCATTAGATCGCAATTTCTGCCAGTCCTGATGTGTGTGCCAAGTTTGGTGAGTTTTGAAGCATTTTAAGGGGGTCAAATTGCAGCTCAAAGAGGCAAAAATACCGTTTTTTGGCGAAAATTTTGCTTTGAAAGGGTTTTGCAAAATTTCTGTTGATTTTAGGTATAGGAGTTTCTGATGGGGAATTTAGGTCTAGGTCAGTTCTACATAGAGGAATTTGTTTCATGTCTCTACGACATTCCTAACGGAAGTTACGAGCAATCTGTTTTTTGATTTTCGTAGGGGGCGCTAGAGCGCATTTTTCATTTTTCGGGTTTGGTTTTTTTATTAGATGGCAATTTTCGCCAGTTCTGATGAGTGTGTGAAATTTGGTGAGTTTTGGAGCATGGTCAGTGGGTCAAATTAAGGTTCAAAGAGGCGGCGGAATAATAATAATAATAATAATTAAAGCTGCAAGCAGCGTTGGTCGGGTCCGCCGTTGGCCGCCGCCGCCGCCGCCGTGTCCCGAGTCCCGATCTTAGTCAGACCAACATAGAGGTCTTTGTTTCATGTCTCTACGACATTCCTAACAGAAGTTACAAGCAGTTTTGTCTGGAAAAAGGTGACGGCTTTTTACAAAACTTTTATTTTGAAGGGGTAATTGCCAACTTCCTGTTGATTTTAACTGAAAGATGCCACCTATCAAAATGTAGGTCTAAGTGAGACCTACACAGAAGTTTTTGTTTCATGTCTGTCCGACGTTCCTACCAGAAGTTACAAGCAGTTTTATCCGTTTCCTCTTCCTAGGAGCAGTTTTTCTGTGTTTTTTTCAAAAATTGCAATAGAGCGCAATTTTGAGTTTTAAGGTTTGGTTTTTTCACTAGATCCCAATTTCTGCCAGTCCTGTTGTGTGTGCCAAGTTTGGTGAGTTTTGAAGCATTTTAAGGGGGTCAAATTAAAGCTCAAAGAGGCAAAAATAGCGTTTTTTGCGAAAAAGTTGCTTTGAATGAGTTTTTGCAAAATTTCTGTTGATTTTGGGTATAGACCTTTTCAATTGGAAATGTAGGTCTTAGTCAGACCTACACAGAAGTTTTTGTTTCATGTCTCTACGACATTCCTAACGGAAGTTACAAGCAGTCTGTTTTTTGTCTCTTCCTAGGGGGCGCTAGCTTGCAATTTTAATTTTTGGGGTTTGGTTGCTTAATAAGTTGGTCTGCCGCTCCATACCAATGTGTGTGTCAATTTTGGTGAGTTTTGAAGCATGTTAAGGGGGTCAAATTAGGGTGCGAAGGTGCGAGCGCGCCTTGGGTTGCTGTCCCCGAGCCCCACGGCAGGAGAAGCCTTGCTGCCACTATTTAATGCATTGTGAAAGTAATGCAGTTGTTGTATTGAAGTGAAAATATCAAGCTCCCTGTTGATTTTTGCCAAAGTATGTTAATTATTCAAATGTAGGTCTAAGTCAGACCTACATTCTGGTTTTTGTTTCATGTCTCTACGACATTCCTACCGGAAGTTACAAGCAGTTTTGTCTTTGTTTTCTTCCTAGGAGCAGTTTGTCTGTGTTGTATTCCTAGGGGGCGCTAGAGCACAATTTTGAGTTTTGGGGTTTAGTTTTTTCACTAGATCGCAACTGTTGCCAGTCCTGATGTGTGTGCCAAGTTTGGTGAGTTTTGAAGCATTTTAAGGGGGTCAAATTACAGCTCAAATAGGCAAAAATGACATTTTTTAGGAAACTTTGCGCAGGGGATCTTTGAAGGCGCGTAAAATCAAAACCTTAAAAGTTATCAAAACTTTGATCTATACTTTTATTCAGAAGGGTCCAAACTCTCTCCTGTGCGAGTTTGAAGCCGAAACGACAAACTCAATGGGAGGAGTATCGATTTGAAAAAGGTGATGGGTTTTTACAAAAACTTTTATTTTGAAGGGGTAATTGTCAACTTCCTGTTGATTTTTTCTGCTAGCTGTCAATTATTAAAATGTAGGTCTAAGTGAGACCTACATAGAAGTTTTTGTTTCATGTCCTTCCGACATTCCTACTGGAAGTTACAAGCAGTTTTGTCTGTGTTTTCCTCCTGGAAGCAGTTTTTTCTGTGTTTTATTCAAAAATTACCCTAGAGCGCAATTTTGAGTTTTATTAATTTTTTTTTTCATTAGATCGAAATTTCTATTAGTTCTGATGTGTCTGCCAAGTTTGGTGAGTTTTGAAGCATTTTAAGGGGGTCAAATTACAGCTCAAATAGGCAAAAATAGCATTTTTTAAGGAAAATTTTGCTTTGAACGAGTTTTTGCAAAATTTCTGTTGATTTTGGGTATAGGAGTTTCTGATGGGGAATTTAGGTCTAGGTCAGACCTACATAGAGGATTTTGTTTCATGTCTCTACGACATTCCTAACGGAAGTTGCAAGCAGTCTGTTTTTAATCTCTTCCTAGGGGGCGCTAGCGCGCAATTTTCATTTTTGGGGTTTGGTTGCTTAATATGTTGTGGTGTCACGGTAGACCGACGTGTGTGTCAACTTTGGTGAGTTTTGAAGCATGATAAGGGGGTGAAATTGGGGTGCGACGGTGCGGAATAATAATAAAGAATAATAAAACGCAGCAGGAACAATAGGGTCCTTGCATGGCAAAGGACATGGATGTCCTTTGCCATTGCAGGGCGGACCCTAATAATAAACGCAGCAGATTCAATAGGGTCCTTGCCTTAGCAAAGGACATGGATGTCCTTTGCTGGCAGGGCGGACCCTAATTAAAGCTGCAAGCAGCGTTGGTCGGGTCCGCCGTTGGCCGCCGCCGCCGCCGCCGTGTCCCGAGTCCCGATCTTAGTCAGACCTCCATAGAAGTTTTTGTTTCATCACTCTACGACATTCCTAATAGAATTTACAAGCAGTTTTATCAGTTTATTTTCCTAGGGGGCGCTAGAGCACAATTTTCATTTTTGGGGTTTGGTTTTTTTATTGGATGGCAATTTTCACCAGTCCTGATGTGTGTGTAAAATTTGGTGAGTTTTGAAGCATGTTAAGGGGGTCAAATTATAGATTTGCGTTTCTGGATGTTGTTGATAAATGGCTTTCGCTTGGCATTGTATAGCTCTAACTTGCACTTTGAAGCATTTTAAGGGGGTCAAATTTCAGTTCAAAGAGGCAAAAAAGGCATATTTTGCGAAAATTTTGTTTTGAAGGGGTTTTTGCCAACTTCCTGTTGATTTTAGGTACAGAAGTGTTTATTGGAAATGTAGGTCTAAGTCAGACCTACACAGAGGTTTTTGTTTCATGTCTCTACGACATTCCTAACGGAAGTTACAAGCAGTCTGTTTTTTGTCTCTTCCTAGGGGGCGCTAGCGCGCAATTTGCATTTTTGGGGTTTGGTTGCTTAATAAGTTGGTCTGCCGCTCCATACCGATGTGTGTGTCAATTTTGGTGAGTTTTGAAGCATGTTAAGGGGGTCAAATTAGGGTGCGAAGGTGCCAGCGCGCCTCTGTTTCCTCTTCCTAGGAGCAGTTTCTTCTGTGTTTTATTCAAAAATTGCAATAGAGCGCAATTTTGAGTTTTAAGGTTTGGTTTTTTCACTAGATCGCAATTTCTGCCAGTCCTGATGTGTGTGCCAAGTTTGGTGAGTTTTGAAGCATTTTAAGGGGGTCAAATTACAGCTCAAAGAGGCAAAAATAGCGTTTTTTGCGAAAATGTTGCTTTGAATGAGTTTTTGCAAAATTTTTGGTGATTTTGGGTATAGACGTTTTTTATTGGAAATGTAGGTCTAAGTCAGACCTACACAGAGGTTTTTATTTCATGTCTCTACGACATTCCTAACGGAAGTTACAAGCAGTCTGTTTTTTGTCTCTTCCTAGGGGGCGCTAGCTTGCAATTTTCATTTTTGGGGTTTGGTTGCTTAATAAGTTGGTCTGCCGCTCCATACCGATGTGTGTGTCAATTTTGGTGAGTTTTGAAGCATGTTAAGGGGGTCAAATTAGGGTGCAAAGGTGCGAGCGCGCCTTGGGTTGCTGTCCCCGAGCCCCACGGCAGGAGAAGCCTTGCTGCCACTATTTAATGCATTGTGAAAGTAATGCAGTTGTTGTATTGAAGTGAAAATATCAAGCTCCCTGTTGATTTTTGCCAAAGTATGTTAATTATTCAAATGTAGGTCTAAGTCAGACCTACATAGTGGTTTTTGTTTCATGTCTCTACGACATTCCTACCGGAAGTTACAAGCAGTTTTGTCTTTGTTTTCTTCCTAGGAGTAGTTTGTCTGTGTTGTATTCCTAGGGGGCGCTAGACCACAATTTTGAGTTTTGGGGTTTGGTTTTTTTATCAGCTCGCAATTGTTGCCAGTCCTGATGTGTGTGCCAAGTTTGGTGAGTTTTGAAGCATTTTAAGGGGGTCAAATTACAGCTCAAAGAGGTAAAAATTATCTTTTTTAGGAAAATTTGCGCAGGGGATCTTTGAAGGCGCGTAAAATCAAAACCTTAAAACTTATCACAACTTTGATCTATACTTTTAATCAGAAGGGTCCAAACTCTCTCCTGAGCGAGTTTGAAGCCGAAACGACAAACTCGCTCAGAGGAGATAACTTTTGAAAAAAGGTGACGGGTTTTCACAAAACTTTTATTTTGAAGGGGTAATTGCCAACTTCCTGTTGATTTTTTCTGCTAGCTGTCAATTATTAAAATGTAGGTCTAAGCGAGACCTACATAGAAGTTTTTGTTTCATGTCTTTCCGACATTCATACCGGAAGTTACAAGCAGTTTTGTCTGTGTTTTCTTCCTAGAAGCAGTTTTTTCTGTGTTTCATTCCAAAAATTTTGTAGAACGCAATTTTGAGTTTTAGAATTTTTTTTTTTCATTAGATCACAATTTCTGCCAGTCCTGATGTGTGTGCCAAGTTTGGTGAGTTTTGAAGCATTTTAAGGGGGTCAAATTACAGCTCAAAGAGGCAAAAATAGCATTTTTGGTGAAAATTTTGCTTTGAAAGGGTTTTGCAAAATTTCTGTTGATTTTGGGTATAGGAGTTTCTGATGGGGAATTTAGGTCTAGGTCAGTTCTACATAGAGGATTTTGTTTCATGTCTCTACGACATTCCTACCGGAAGTTACAAGCAATCCATTTTTTGTCTTTTCCTAGGGGGCGCTATTGCGCAATTTTGATTTTTCTGGTTCGGGTCCCTAATATGTTGGGAAGAAACTCCTCACCGACGCGTGTGTCAAATTTGGTGTGCTTTGAGGCATGGTCAGTGGGTCAAAATACAGCGCATATGCGAGTATCGGTGCGGAAGAAAGAAAGAATAATAATAAGAATAATAAAACGCTACAGATTCAATAGGGTCCTTGCATGGCAAAGGACATGGATGTCCTTTGCCATTGCAGGGCGGACCCTAATTAAAGCTGCAAGCAGCGTTGGTCGGGTCCGCCGTTGGCCGCCGCCGCCGCCGCCGTGTCCCGAGTCCCGATCTTAGTCAGACCAACATAGAGGTCTTTGTTTCATGTCTCTACGACATTCCTAACAGAAGTTACAAGCAGTTTTGTCTGGAAAAAGGTGACGGCTTTTTACAAAACTTTTATTTTGAAGGGGTAATTGCCAACTTCCTGTTGATTTTAACTGAAAGATGCCACCTATCAAAATGTAGGTCTACAGACCTACACAGAAGTTTTTGTTTCATGTCTCTACGACATTCCTAACGGAAGTTACAAGCAGTCTGTGTTTTGTCTCTTACTAGGGGGCGCTAGCGCGCAATTTTCATTTTTGGGGTTTGGTTGCTTAATAAGTTGGTCTGCCGCTCCATACCGATGTGAGTGTCAAATTTGGTGAGTTTTGAAGCATGTTAAGGGGGTCAAATTAGGGTGCGAAGGTGCGAGCGCGCCTTGGGTTGCTGCCCCCGAGCCCCAGGGCTTAAGACGCCTTCGTCCCACTATTTAATGCATTGTGAAAGTAATGCAGTTGTTGTATTGAAGTGAAAATATCTAGCTTCCTGTTGATTTTTGCCAAAGTATGTTAATTATTCAAATGTAGGTCTAAGTCAGACCTACATAGTGGTTTTTGTTTCATGTCTCTACGACATTCCTACCGGAAGTTACAAGCAGTTTTGTCTTTGTTTTCTTCCTAGGAGCAGTTTGTCTGTGTTGTATTCCTAGGGGGCGCTAGAGCACAATTTTGAGTTTTGGAGTTTGGTTTTTTTATCAGCTCGCAATTGTTGCCAGTCCTGATGTGTGTGCCAAGTTTGGTGAGTTTTGAAGCATTTTAAGGGGGTCAAATTACAGCTCAAATAGGCAAAAATGACATTTTTTAGGAAACTTTGCGCAGGGCGTCTTTGAAGGCGCGTAAAATCAAAACCTTAAAACTTATCAAAACTTTGATCTATACTTTTAATCAGAAGGGTCCAAACTCTCTCCTGAGCGAGTTTGAAGCCGAAACGACAAACGCGCTCAGAGGAGATAACTTTTGAAGAAAGGTGACGGGTTTTCACAAAACTTTTATTTTGAAGGGGTAATTGCCAACTTCCTGTTGATTTTTTCTGCTAGCTGTCAATTATTAAAATGTAGGTTTAAGTGAGACCTACATAGAAGTTTTTGTTTCATGTCTTTCCGGCATTCCTACCCGAAGTTACAAGCAGTTTTGTCTGTGTTTTCTTCCTGGAAGCAGTTTTTTCTGTGTTTTATAGAAAAATTGCGCTACAGCGCAATTTTGAGTTTTTTTTTTTTTTTTTTTCATTAGATCGCAATTTCTGCCAGTCCTGATGTGTCTGCCAAGTTTGGTGAGTTTTGAAGCATTTTAAGGGGGGCAAATTACAGCTCAAAGAGGCAAAAATTGCATTTTTTGTGAAAATTTGGCTTTGAATGGGTTTTTGAAAATTTTTTGTTGATTTTGGCCCCAGAAGATACAATTATGGAATTTAGGTCTAAGTCATCCCTACACAGAGGTTTTTGTTTCATGTCTCTACGACATTCCTAACGGAAGTTACAAGCAGTCTGTTTTTGTTTTGATTTTAGGGGGCGCTAGAGCGCAATTTTCATTTTTGGGGTTTGGTTGCTTAATATGTTGTGGTGTCACGGTAGACCGACGTGTGTGTCAACTTTGGTGAGTTTTGAAGCATGTTAAGGGGGTGAAATAGGGGCGTATAGGTGCGGAATAATAATAATAAAGAATAATTAAAGCTGCAAGCAGCGTTGGTCGGGTCCGCCGTTGGCCGCCGCCGCCGTGTCCCGAGTCCCGATCTTAGTCAGACCAACATAGAGGTCTTTGTTTCATGTCTCTACGACATTCCTAACAGAAGTTACAAGCAGTTTTGTCTGGAAAAAGGTGACGGCTTTTTACCAAACTTTTATTTTGAAGGGGAAATTGCCAACTTCCTGTTGATTTTAACTGAAAGATGCCACCTATCAAAATGTAGGTCTAAGTGAGACCTACACAGAGGTTTTTGTTTCATGTTTCTATGACATTCCTAACGGAAGTTACAAGCAGTCTGTGTTTTGTCTCTTACTAGGGGGCGCTAGCGCGCAATTTTCATTTTTGGGGTTGGTTGCTTAATAAGTTGGTCTGCCGCTCCATACCGATGTGAGTGTCAAATTTGGTGAGTTTTGAAGCATGTTAAGGGGGTCAAATTAGGGTGCGAAGGTGCGAGCGCGCCTTGGGTTGCTGCCCCCGAGCCCCAGGGCTTAAGACGCCTTCGTCCCACTATTTAATGCATTGTGAAAGTAATGCAGTTGTTGTATTGAAGTGAAAATATCTAGCTTCCTGTTGATTTTTGCCAAAGTATGTTAATTATTCAAATGTAGGTCTAAGTCAGACCTACATAGTGGTTTTTGTTTCATGTCTCTATGACATTCCTACCGGAAGTTACAAGCAGTTTTGTCTTTGTTTTCTTCCTAGGAGCAGTTTGTCTGTGTTGTATTCCTAGGGGGCGCTAGAGCACAATTTTGAGTTTTGGAGTTTGGTTTTTTTATCAGCTCGCAATTGTTGCCAGTCCTGATGTGTGTGCCAAGTTTGGTGAGTTTTGAAGCATTTTAAGGGGGTCAAATTACAGCTCAAATAGGCAAAAATGACATTTTTTAGGAAACTTTGCGCAGGGGTTCTTTGAAGGCGCGTAAAATCAAAACCTTAAAACTTATCAAAACTTTGATCTATACTTTTAATCAGAAGGGTCCAAACTCTCTCCTGAGCGAGTTTGAAGCCGAAACGACAAACGCGCTCAGAGGAGATAACTTTTGAAGAAAGGTGACGGGTTTTCACAAAACTTTTATTTTGAAGGGGTAATTGCCAACTTCCTGTTGATTTTTTCTGCTAGCTGTCAATTACTAAAATGTAGGTTTAAGTGAGACCTACATAGAAGTTTTTGTTTCATGTCTTTCCGGCATTCCTAACCGAAGTTACAAGCAGTTTTGTCTGTGTTTTCTTCCTGGAAGCAGTTTTTTCTGTGTTTTATTGAAAAATTGCGCTACAGCGCAATTTTGAGTTTTTTTTTTTTTTTTTTTCATTAGATTGCAATTTCTGCCAGTCCTGATGTGTCTGCCAAGTTTGGTGAGTTTTGAAGCATTTTAAGGGGGGCAAATTACAGCTCAAAGAGGCAAAAATTGCATTTTTTTGTGAAAATTTGGCTTTGAATGGGTTTTTGAAAATTTTTTGTTGATTTTGGCCCCAGAAGATACAATTATGGAATTTAGGTCTAAGTCATCCCTACACAGAGGTTTTTGTTTCATGTCTCTACGACATTCCTAACGGAAGTTACAAGCAGTCTGTTTTTGTTTTGATTTTAGGGGGCGCTAGAGCGCAATTTTCATTTTTGGGGGTTGGTTGCTTAATATGTTGTGGTGTCACGGTAGACTGACGTGTGTGTCAACTTTGGTGAGTTTTGAAGCATGTTAAGGGGGTGAAATAGGGGCGTATAGGTGCGGAATAATAATAATTAAAGCTGCAAGCAGCGTTGGTCGGGTCCGCCGTTGGCCGCCGCCGCCGTGTCCCGGGTCCCGATCTTAGTCAAACCAACATAGAGGTTTTTATTTCATGTCTCTACGACATTTCTAACAGAAGTTACATGCAGTTTTGTCTGGGTTTTTTCCTAGGGGGCGCTAAGCGCAATTTAGATTTTTGGGGTTTGGTTTTTTATTAGATGGCAGTTTTTGCCAGTCCTGATATGTGTGTAAAATTTGGTGAGTTTTGAAGCATGTTAAGGGGGTGAAATTACAGATCGGCGATTCTGGATGTTGTTGATAAATGGCTTTCGGTCTGCATAACAGAGCTTTAACTAGCACTTTGAAGCATTTTAAGTGGGTGAAATTACAGCTCAAAGAGGCAAAAACGTCATTTTTTAGGAAAAGTTGCGCAGGGGTTTTTTGAAGGCGCGTAAAATCCAAACCGGAGCAGTAATCAAAACTTTGATCTATACTTTTAATCAGAAGTGTCCAAACTCTCTCCTGTGCGAGTTTGAAGCCGAAACGACAAACGCACTGGGAGAAGTGTCGATTTGAAAAAGGTGACGGGTTTTCACAAAACTTTTATTTTGAAGGGGCAATTTTTAACTTCCTGTTGATTTTTGCCGAAGGATGTAAATTATCGAAATGTAGGTCTAAGTCAGACCTACCTAGATGTTTTTGTTTCATGTCTGTCCGACATTCCTACTGAAAGTTACAAGCAGTTTTGTCTGTTTTCTCTTCCTAGGAGCAGTTTTTTCTGTGTTTTATTCAAAAATTGCGCTAGAGCGCAATTTTGAGTTTTATTATTTTTTATTTTCATTAGATCGCAATTTCTGCCAGTCCTGAGGTGTGTGCCAAGTTTGGTGAGTTTTGAAGCATTTTAAGGGGGTCAAATTACAGCTCAAAGAGGCAAAAATAGCATTTTTTGCGAAAATTTTGCTTTGAAGGCGTTTTTGCCAACTTCCTGTTGATTTTAGGTATAGAACATTTTTATTGGAAATGTTCATCTAAGTCAGACCTACATATAGGTTTTTGTTTCAAGTCTCTACGGCATTCCTAATGGAAGTTACAAGCAGTCCGTTTTTTGTTTCTTCCTAGGGGGCGCTAGCGCGCAATTTTGATTTTTAGTGCTCGGTTTTTTTATTAGATGGCAATTTTCGCAGATCCTGATGTGTGTGTCAAATATGGTGAGTTTTGAAGCATGTTAAGTGGGTCAAATTTCAGCTGGAAACGGCGGCGGAATAATAAAGAATAATAATAAAACGCAGCAGATTCAATAGGGTCCTTGCATGGCAAAGGACATGGATGTCCTTTGCCATTGCAGGGCGGACCCTAATAAGAATAATAATAAAACGCAGCAGATTCAATAGGGTCCTTGCATGGCAAAGGACATGGATGTCCTTTGCCATTGCAGGGCGGACCCTAATAAAACGCTACAGATTCAATAGGGTCCTTGCATGGCAAAGGACATGGATGTCCTTTGCCATTGCAGGGCGGACCCTAATTAAAGCTGCAAGCAGCGTTGGTCGGGTCCGCCGTTGGCCGCCGCCGCCGCCGTGTCCCGAGTCCCGATTTTAGTCAGACCTACATAGACGTTTTTATTTCATCACTCTACGACATTCCTAACAGAATTTACAAGCAGTTTTATCAGTTTATTTTCCTAGTGGGCGCTAGAGCACAATTTTCATTTTTGGGGTTTGGTTTTCTAATTGGATGGCAATTTTCACCAGTCCTGATGTGTGTGTAAAATTTGGTGAGTTTTGAAGCATGTTAAGGGGGTCAAATTATAGATTTGCGTTTCTGGATGTTGTTGATAAATGGCTTTCGCTTGGCATTGTATAGCTCTAACTTGCACTTTGAAGCATTTTAAGGGGGTCAAATTTCAGTTCAAAGAGGCAAAAAAGGCATATTTTGCGAAAATTTTGTTTTGAAGGGGTTTTTGCCAACTTCCTGTTGATTTTAGGTACAGAAGTGTTCATTGGAAATGTAGGTCTAAGTCAGACCTACACAGAGGTTTTTGTTTCATGTCTCTACGACATTCCTAACGGAAGTTACAAGCAGTCTGTTTTTTGTCTCTTCCTAGGGGGCGCTAACGGGCAATTTTCAATTTTGGGGTTTGGTTGCTTAATAAGTTGGTCTGCCGCTCCATACCGACGTGTGTGTCAAATTTGGTGAGTTTTGAAGCATGTTAAGGGGGTCAAATTACAGATTGGCGTTTCTGGATGTTGTTGATAAATGGCTTTCGCTTGGCATAGTATAGCTTTAACTTGCACTTTGAAGCATTTTAAGGGGGTCAAATATCAGTTCAAAGAGGCAAAAAAGGCATTTTTTGCAAAAATTTAGTTTTGAAGGGGTTTTTGCCAACTTCCTGTTGATTTTCGGTATAGAAGTATTTCATTGGAAATGTAGGTCTAAGTCAGACCTACATAGAGGTTTTTGTTTCATGTCTCTACGACATTCCTAACGGAAGTTACACGCAGTCTGTTTTTTGTCTCTTCCTAGGGGGCGCTAGCGCGCAATTTTCATTTTTGGGGTTTGGTTGCTTAATAAGTTGGTCTGCCGCTCCATACCGATGTGTGTGCCAAATTTGGTGAGTTTTGAAGCATGTTAAGGGGGTCAAATTAGGGTGCGAACGTGCGAGCGCGCCTTGGGTTGCTGTCCCCGAGCCCCATGGTCGAAGAAGCTTTGCTGCCACTATTTAATGCATTGTGAAAGTAATGCAGTTGTTGTATTGAAGTGAAAATATCAAGCTTCCTGTTGATTTTGGCCAAAGTATGTTAATTATTCAAATGTAGGTCTAAGTCAGACCTACATAGTGGTTTTTGTTTCATGTCTCTCTGACATTCCTACCGGAAGTTACAAGCAGTTTTGTCTTTGTTTTCTTCCTAGGAGCAGTTTGTCTGTGTTGTATTCCTAGGGGGCGCTAGAGCACAATTTTGAGTTTTGGGGTTTGGTTTTTTCATTAGCTCGCAATTGTTGCCAGTCCTGATGTGTGTGCCAAGTTTGGTGAGTTTTGAAGCATTTTAAGGGGGTCAAATTACAGCTCAAAGAGGTAAAAATGATCTTTTTTAGGAAAATTTGCGCAGGGGATCTTTGAAGGCGCGTAAAATCAAAACCTTAAAACTTATCAAAATTTTGATCTATACTTTTAATCAGAAGGGTTCAAACTCTCTCCTGTGCGAGTTTGAAGCCGAAACGACAAACGCGCTCAGAGGAGATAACTTTTGAAGAAAGGTGACGGGTTTTCACAAAACTTTTATTTTGAAGGGGTAATTGACAACTTCCTGTTGATTTTTTCTGCAGGCTGTCAATTATTAAAATGTAGGTCTAAGTGAGACCTTCATAGAAGTTTTTGTTTCATGTCTTTCCGGCATTCCTACTGGAAGTTACAAGCAATTTTGTTTGTGTATTCTTCCTCGGAGCATTTTTTTCTGTGTTTTATTAAAAAATTGCGCTAGAGCGCATTTTTTGATTTTTTTTTTTTTTTTTTTCATTAGAACGCAATTTCTGCCAGTCCAGATGTGTGTGCCAAGTTTGGTGAGTTTTGAAGCATTTTAAGGGGGTCAAATTACAGCTTAAAGAGGCAAAAATAGCATTTTTTTGCGAAAAATTTGCTTTGAATGGGTTTTTGCAAAATTTTTGTTGATTTTTGCCCCAGAAGGTACAATTATGAAATGTAGGTCTAAGTCAGCCCTACATAGAGGTTTTTGTTTCATGTCTCTACGACATTGCTAGCGGAAGTTACAAGCTGTCTGTTTTTTTTTTCTTCCTAGGGGGCGCTAGCGCGCAATTTTTATTTTTGGGGTTTGGTTGCTTAATAAGTTGGGAAGGCCCACCGTACCAACGTGTGTGTCAAATTTGGTGAGTTTTGAAGCATGTTCAGGGGGTCAAATTAGGGTGCGAAGGAGCGGAATAAACAATAATAATAATAAAACGCTACAGATTCAATAGGGTCCTTGCCATGGCAAAGGACATGGAGTCCTTTGCTGGCAGGGCGGACCCTAATAAAGAATAATAAAACGCAGCAGGAACAATAGGGTCCTTGCATGGCAAAGGACATGGATGTCCTTTGCCATTGCAGGGCGGACCCTAATAATAATAATAATAAACGCAGCAGATTCAATAGGGTCCTTGCCTTAGCAAAGGACATGGATGTCCTTTGCTGGCAGGGCGGACCCTAATTAAAGCTGCAAGCAGCGTTGGTCGGGTCCGCCGTTGGCCGCCGCCGCTGTGTCCCGAGTCCCGATCTTAGTCAGACCTCCATAGAAGTTTTTATTTCATCACTCTACGACATTCCTAACAGAATATACAATCAGTTTTATCAGTTTATTTTCCCAGTGGGCGCTATAGCACAATTTTCATTTTTGGGGTTTGGTTTTTTAATTGGATGGCAATTTTCACCAGTCCTGATGTGTGTGTAAAATTTGGTGAGTTTTGAAGCATGTTAAGGGGGTCAAATTATAGATTTGCGTTTCTGGATGTTGTTGATAAATGGCTTTCGCTTGGCATTGTATAGCTTTAACTTGCACTTTGAAGCATTTTAAGGGGGTCAAATTTCAGTTCAAAGAGGCAAAAAAGGCATATTTTGCGAAAAATTTGTTTTGAAGGGGTTTTTGCCAACTTCCTGTTGATTATAGGTATAGAAGTGTTTATTGGAAATGTAGGTCTAAGTCAGACCTACACGGAGGTTTTTGTTCCATGTCTCTACGACATTCCTAACGGAAATTACAAGCAGTCTGTTTTTTTTCTCTTCCTAGGGGGCGCTAGCGCGCAATTTTCATTTTCGGGGATTGGTTGCTTAATAAGTTGGTCTGCCGCTCCATACCGATGTGTGTGTCAAATTTGGTGAGTTTTGAAGCATGTTAAGGGGGTCAAATTAGGGTGCGAAGGTGCGAGCGCGCCTCTGTTTCCTCTTCCTAGGAGCAGTTTTTTCTGTGTTTTATTCAAAAATTGCAATAGAGCGCAATTTTGAGTTTTAAGGTTTGGTTTTTTCACTAGATCGCAATTTCTGCCAGTCCTGATGTGTGTGCCAAGTTTGGTGAGTTTTGAAGCATTTTAAGGGGGTCAAATTAAAGCTCAAAGAGGCAAAAATAGCGTTTTTTGCGAAAATGTTGCTTTGAATGAGTTTTTGCAAAATTTCTGTTGATTTTGGGTATAGACATTTTTTATTGGAAATGTAGGTCTTAGTCAGACCTACACAGAGGTTTTTGTTTAATGTCTCTACGACATTCCTAACGGAAGTTACAAGCAGTCTGTTTTTTGTCTCTTCCTAGGGGGCGCTAGCGCGCAATTTAAATTTTTGGGGTTTGGTTGCTTAATAAGTTGGTCTGCTGCTCCATACCGATGTGTGTGTCAATTTTGGTGAGTTTTGAAGCATGTTAAGGGGGTCAAATTAGGGTGCGAAGGTGCGAGCGCGCCTTGGGTTGCTGTCCCCGAGCCCCACGGCAGGAGAAGCCTTGGTGACACTATTTAATGCATTGTGAAAGTAATGCAGTTGTTGTATTGAAGTGAAAATATCAAGCTCCCTGTTGATTTTTGCCAAAGTATGTTAATTATTCAAATGTAGGTCTAAGTCAGACCTACATAGTGGTTTTTGTTTCATGTCTCTACGACATTCCTACCGGAAGTTACAAGCAGTTTTGTCTTTGTTTTCTTCCTAGGAGTAGTTTGTCTGTGTTGTATTCCTAGGGGGCGCTAGAGCACAATTTTGAGTTTTGGGGTTTGGTTTTTTCATTAGCTCGCAATTGTTGCCAGTCCTGATGTGTGTGCCAAGTTTGGTGAGTTTTGAAGCATTTTAAGGGGGTCAAATTACAGCTCAAAGAGGTAAAAATTATATTTTTGAGGAAAATTTGCGCAGGGGATCTTTGAAGGCGCGTAAAATCAAACCCTTAAAACTTATCAAAATTTTGATCTATACTTTTAATCAGAAGCGTTCAAACTCTCTCCTGTGCGAGTTTGAAGCCGAAACGACAAACTCGCTCAGAGGAGATAACTTTTGAAAAAAGGTGACGGGTTTTCACAAAACTTTTATTTTGAAGGGGTAATTGCCAACTTCCTGTTGATTTTTTCTGCTAGCTGTCAATTATTAAAATGTAGGTCTAAGCGAGACCTACATAGAAGTTTTTGTTTCATGTCTTTCCGACATTCATACCGGAAGTTACAAGCAGTTTTGTCTATGTTTTCTTCCTAGAAGCAGTTTTTTCTGTGTTTCATTCCAAAAATTTTGTAGAGCGCAATTTTGAGTTTTAGAATTTTTTTTTTTCATTAGATCACAATTTCTGCCAGTCCTAATGTGTCTGCCAAGTTTGGTGAGTTTTGAAGCATTTTAAGGGGGTCAAATTACAGCTCAAAGAGGCAAAAATAGCATTTTTGGTGAAAATTTTGCTTTGAAAGGGTTTTGCAAAATTTCTGTTGATTTTAGGTATAGGACTTTCTAATGGGGAATTTAGGTCTAGGTCAGTTCTACATAGAGGATTTTGTTTCATGTCTCTACGACATTCCTACCGGAAGTTACAAGCAATCCATTTTTTGTCTTTTCCTAGGGGGCGCTAGCGCGCAATTTTGATTTTTCTGGTTCGGCTCCCTAATATGTTGGGAGGAATTTCCTCACCGACGCGTGTGTCAAATTTGGTGTGCTTTGAGGCATGGTCAGTGGGTCAAAATACAGCGCATAGGCGAGTATCCGTGCGGAAGAAAGAAAGAATAATAATAATTAAAGCTGCAAGCAGCGTTGGTCGGGTCCGCCGTTGGCCGCCGCCGCCGTGTCCCGGGTCCCGATCTTAGTCAAACCAACATAGAGGTTTTTATTTCATGTCTCTACGACATTTCTAACAGAAGTTACATGCAGTTTTGTCTGGGTTTTTTCCTAGGGGGCGCTAAGCGCAATTTAGATTTTTGGGGTTTGGTTTTTTATTAGATGGCAGTTTTTGCCAGTCCTGATATGTGTGTAAAATTTGGTGAGTTTTGAAGCATGTTAAGGGGGTGAAATTACAGATCGGCGATTCTGGATGTTGTTGATAAATGGCTTTCGGTCTGCATAACAGAGCTTTAACTAGCACTTTGAAGCATTTTAAGTGGGTGAAATTACAGCTCAAAGAGGCAAAAACGTCATTTTTTAGGAAAAGTTGCGCAGGGGTTTTTTGAAGGCGCGTAAAATCCAAACCGGAGCAGTAATCAAAACTTTGATCTATACTTTTAATCAGAAGTGTCCAAACTCTCTCCTGTGCGAGTTTGAAGCCGAAACGACAAACGCACTGGGAGAAGTGTCGATTTGAAAAAGGTGACGGGTTTTCACAAAACTTTTATTTTGAAGGGGCAATTTTTAACTTCCTGTTGATTTTTGCCGAAGGATGTAAATTATCGAAATGTAGGTCTAAGTCAGACCTACCTAGATGTTTTTGTTTCATGTCTGTCCGACATTCCTACTGAAAGTTACAAGCAGTTTTGTCTGTTTTCTCTTCCTAGGAGCAGTTTTTTCTGTGTTTTATTCAAAAATTGCGCTAGAGCGCAATTTTGAGTTTTATTATTTTTTATTTTCATTAGATCGCAATTTCTGCCAGTCCTGAGGTGTGTGCCAAGTTTGGTGAGTTTTGAAGCATTTTAAGGGGGTCAAATTACAGCTCAAAGAGGCAAAAATAGCATTTTTTGCGAAAATTTTGCTTTGAAGGCGTTTTTGCCAACTTCCTGTTGATTTTAGGTATAGAACATTTTTATTGGAAATGTTCATCTAAGTCAGACCTACATATAGGTTTTTGTTTCAAGTCTCTACGGCATTCCTAATGGAAGTTACAAGCATTCCGTTTTTTGTTTCTTCCTAGGGGGCGCTAGCGCGCAATTTTGATTTTTAGTGCTCGGTTTTTTTATTAGATGGCAATTTTCGCAGATCCTGATGTGTGTGTCAAATATGGTGAGTTTTGAAGCATGTTAAGTGGGTCAAATTTCAGCTGGAAACGGCGGCGGAATAATAAAGAATAATAATAAAACGCAGCAGATTCAATAGG
Organism: Nerophis ophidion; assembly: GCF_033978795.1. NCBI lineage: Eukaryota > Metazoa > Chordata > Actinopteri > Syngnathiformes > Syngnathidae > Nerophis > Nerophis ophidion. Next base: position 32,708 of record NW_026907048.1, on the reverse strand, counting down.
GTCCTTGCATGGCAAAGGACATGGATGTCCTTTGCCATTGCAGGGCGGACCCTAATAAAACGGACCAGATTCAATAGGGTCCTTGCCTATGGCAAAGGACTCCTGTGGAGTCCTTTGCCATAGGCAGGGCGGACCCTAATTAAAGCTGCAAGCAGCGTTGGTCGGGTCCGCCGTTGGCCGCCGCCGCCGCCGCCGTGTCCCGAGTCCCGATCTTAGTCAGACCAACATAGAGGTCTTTGTTTCATGTCTCTACGACATTCCTAACAGAAGTTACAAGCAGTTTTGTCTGGAAAAAGGTGACGGCTTTTTACAAAACTTTTATTTTGAAGGGGTAATTGCCAACTTCCTGTTGATTTTAACTGAAAGATGCCACCTATCAAAATGTAGGTCTACAGACCTACACAGAAGTTTTTGTTTCATGTCTCTACGACATTCCTAACGGAAGTTACAAGCAGTCTGTTTTTTGTCTCTTCCTAGGGGGCGCTAGCGCGCAATTTTCATTTTTGGAGTTTGGTTGCTTAATAAGTTGGTCTGCCGCTCCATACCGATGTGTGTGTCAAATTTGGTGAGTTTTGAAGCATGTTAAGGGGGTCAAATTAGGGTGCGAAGGTGCGAGCGCGCCTTGGGTTGCTGTCCCCGAGCCCCAGGGCTTAAGACGCCTTCGTCCCACTATTTAATGCATTGTGAAAGTAATGCAGTTGTTGTATTGAAGTGAAAATATCAAGCTCCCTGTTGATTTTTGCCAAAGTATGTTAATTATTCAAATGTAGGTCTAAGTCAGATCTACATAGTGGTTTTTGTTTCATGTCTCTACGACATTCCTACCGGAAGTTACAAGCAGTTTTGTCTTTGTTTTCTTCCTAGGAGCAGTTTGTCTGTGTTGTATTCCTAGGGGGCGCTAGAGCACAATTTTGAGTTTTGGAGTTTGGTTTTTTCATCAGCTCGCAATTGTTGCCAGTCCTGATGTGTGTGCCAAGTTTGGTGAGTTTTGAAGCATTTTAAGGGGGTCAAATTACAGCTCAAATAGGCAAAAATGACATTTTTTAGGAAACTTTGCGCAGGGCGTCTTTGAAGGCGCGAAAAATCAAAACCTTAAAACTTATCACAACTTTGATCTATACTTTTAATCAGAAGGGTCCAAACTCTCTCCTGAGCGAGTTTGAAGCCGAAACGACAAACGCGCTCAGAGGAGATAACTTTTGAAGAAAGGTGACGGGTTTTCACAAAACTTTTATTTTGAAGGGGTAATTGCCAACTTCCTGTTGATTATTTCTGCTAGCTGTCAATTACTAAAATGTAGGTCTTAATGAGACCTACATAGAAGTTTTTGTTTCATGTCTTTCCGGCATTCCTACCCGAAGTTACAAGCAGTTTTGTCTGTGGTTTCTTCCTGGAAGCAGTTTTTTCTGTGTTTTATTGAAAAATTGCGCTAGAGCACAATTTTGAGATTTTTTTTTTTTTTTTTTCATTAGATCACAATTTCTGCCAGTCCTGATGTGTGTGCCAAGTTTGGTGAGTTTTGAAGCATTTTAAGGGGGTCAAATTGCAGCTCAAAGAGGCAAAAATAGCGTTTTTTGGCGAAAATTTTGCTTTGAAAGGGTTTTGCAAAATTTCTGTTGGTTTTAGGTATAGGAGTTTCTGATGGGGAATTTAGGTCTAGGTCAGTTCTACATAGAGGATTTTGTTTCATGTCTCTACGACATTCCTACCGGAAGTTACAAGCAGTCTGTTTTTTTTTTTTCGTAGGGGGCGCTAGCGCGCATTTTTCATTTTTGGGGTTTGGTTGCTTAATACGTGTTTTTGGCAAGCCTTACCGATGTGTGTGCCAAATTTGGTGAGTTTTGGAGCATGGTCAGTGGGTCAAATTAGGGTTCAAAGTTGCGGAAAAATAATAATAATAATAATTAAAGCTGCAAGCAGCGTTGGTCGGGTCCGCCGTTGGCCGCCGCCGCCGCCGCCGCCGCCGTGTCCCGAGTCCCGATCTTAGTCAGACCAACATAGAGGTATTTGTTTCATGTCTCTACGACATTCCTAACAGAAGTTACAAGCAGTTTTGTCTGGAAAAAGGTGACGGCTTTTTACAAAACTTTTATTTTGAAGGGGTAATTGCCAACTTCCTGTTGATTTCAACTGAAATATATCAATCATCAAAATGTAGTTCTAAGTGAGACCTACATTGAGGTTTTTGTTTCATGTCTGTCTGACGTTCCTACCAGAAGTTACAAGCAGTTTGATCTGTTTCCTCTTCCTAGGAGCAGTTTTTTCTGTGTTTTATTCAAAAATTGCAATAGAGTGCAATTTTGAGTTTTAAGGTTTGTTTTTTTCACTAGATCACAATTTCTGCCAGTCCTGATGTGTGTGCCAAGTTTGGTGAGTTTTGAAGCATTTTAAGGGGGTCAAATTACAGCTGAAAGAGCCAAAAATAGCATTTTTTACGAAAATTTTGCTTTGAATGAGTTTTTGCAAAATTTCTGTTGATTTTGGGTATAGACGTTTTTTATTGGAAATGTAGGTCTAAGTCAGACCTACACAGAAGTTTTTGTTTCATCTCTCTACGACATTCCTAACGGAAGTTACAAGCAGTCTGTTTTTTGTCTCTTCCTAGGGGGCGCTAGCGCGCAATTTTAATTTTTGGGGTTTGGTTACCTAATAAGTTGGTCTGCCCCTCCATACCAATGTGTGTGTCAAATTTGGTGAGTTTTGAAGCATGTTAAGGGGGTCAAATTATGGTATTGTCTGTGTTGTATTCCTAGGGGGCGCTAGAGCGCAATTTTGAGTTTTGGAGTTTGGTTTTTTCATCAGTTCGCAATTGTTGCCAGTCCTGATGTGTGTGCCAAGTTTGGTGAGTTTTGAAGCATTTTAAGGGGGTCAAATTACAGCTCAAAGAGGCGAAAATGAAATTTTTTGGGAAACTTTGCGCAGCGGATCTTTGAAGGCGCGTAAAATCAAAACCTTAAAACTTATCAAAACTTTGATCTATACTTTTAATCAGAAGGGTTCAAACTCTCTCCTGAGCGAGTTTGAAGCCGAAACGACAAACGCGCTCAGAGGAGATAACTTTTGAAGAAAGGTGACGGGTTTTCACAAAACTTTTATTTTGAAGGGGTAATTGCCAACTTCCTGTTCATTATTTCTGCTAGCTGTCAATTACTAAAATGTAGGTTTAAGTGAGACCTACATAGAAGTTTTTGTTTCATGTCTTTCCGGCATTCTAACCCGAAGTTACAAGCAGTTTTGTCTGTGGTTTCTTCCTGGAAGCAGTTTTTTCTGTGTTTTATTGAAAAATTGAGCTAGAGCCCAATTTTGAGATTTTTTTTTTTTTTTTTTCATTAGATCACAATTTCTGCCAGTCCTGATGTGTGTTCCAAGTTTAGTGAGTTTTGAAGCATGTTAAGGGGGTCAAATTGCAGCTCTAAGAGGCAAAAATAGCGTTTTTTGGCGAAAATTTTGCTTTGAAAGGGTTTTGCAAAATTTCTGTTGATTTTAGGTATAGGAGTTTCTGATGGGGAATTTAGGTCTAGGTCAGTTCTACATAGAGGATTTTGTTTCATGTCTCTACGACATTCCTACCGGAAGTTACAAGCAGTCTGGGTTTTTTTTTTCGTAGGGGGCGCTAGCGCGCATTTTTCATTTTTGGGGTTTGGTTGCTTAATATGTGTTTTTGCCAAGCCTTACCGATGTGTGTGCCAAATTTGGTGAGTTTTGGAGCATGGTCAGTGGGTCAAATTAGGGTTCAAAGTTGCGGAAGAATAATAATAATTAAAGCTGCAAGCAGCGTTGGTCGGGTCCGCCGTTGGCCGCCGCCGCCGCCGCCGTGTCCCGAGTCCCGATCTTAGTCAGACCTCCATAGAAGTTTTTGTTTCATCACTCTACGACATTCCTAACAGAATTTACAAGCAGTTTTATCAGTTTATTTTCCTAGGGGGCGCTAGAGCACAATTTTAATTTTTGGGGTTTGGTTTTTTTATTGGATGGCAATTTTCACCAGTCCTGATGTGTGTGTAAAATTTGGTGAGTTTTGAAGCATGTTAAGGGGGTCAAATTATAGATTTGCGTTTCTGGATGTTGTTGATAAATGGCTTTCGCTTGGCATTGTATAGCTTTAACTTGCACTTTGAAGCATTTTAAGGGGGTCAAATTTCAGTGCAAAGAGGCAAAAAAGGCATATTTTGCGAAAAATTTGTTTTGAAGGGGTTTTTGCCAACTTCGTGTTGATTTTAGGTATAGAAGTGTTTATTGGAAATGTAGGTCTAAGTCAGACCTACACAGAGGTTTTTGTTTCATGTCTCTACGACATTCCTAACGGAAGTTACAAGCAGTCTGTGTTTTGTCTCTTACTAGGGGGCGCTAGCGCGCAATTTTCATTTTTGGGGTTTGGTTGCTTAATAAGTTGGTCTGCCGCTCCATACCGATGTGAGTGTCAAATTTGGTGAGTTTTGAAGCATGTTAAGGGGGTCAAATTAGGGTGCGAAGGTGCGAGCACGCCTTGGGTTGCTGTCCCCGAGCCCCACGGCAGGAGAAGCCTTACTGCCACTATTTAATGCATCGTGAAAGTAATGCAGTTGTTGTATTGAAGTGAAAATATCAAGCTCCCTGTTGATTTTTGCCAAAGTATGTTAATTATTCAAATGTAGGTCTAAGTCAGACCTACATAGTGGTTTTTGTTTCATGTCTCTACGACATTCCTACCGGAAGTTACAAGCAGTTTTGTCTTTGTTTTCTTCCTAGGAGTAGTTTGTCTGTGTTGTATTCCTAGGGGGCGCTAGAGCACAATTTTGAGTTTTGGGGTTTGGTTTTTTTATCAGCTCGCAATTGTTGCCAGTCCTGATGTGTGTGCCAAGTTTGGTGAGTTTTGAAGCATTTTAAGGGGGTCAAATTACAGCTCAAAGAGGCGAAAATGACATTTTTTAGGAAACTTTGCGCAGCGGATCTTTGAAGGCGCGTAAAATCAAAACCTTAAAACTTATCAAAACTTTGATCTATACTTTTAATCAGAAGGGTTCAAACTCTCTCCTGAGCGAGTTTGAAGCCGAAACGACAAACGCGCTCAGAGGAGATAACTTTTGAAGAAAGGTGACGGGTTTTCACAAAACTTTTATTTTGAAGGGGTAATTGCCAACTTCCTGTTCATTATTTCTGCTAGCTGTCAATTACTAAAATGTAGGTCTAAGTGAGACCTACACAGAAGTTTTTGTTTCATGTCTTTCCGGCATTCTAACCCGAAGTTACAAGCAGTTTTGTCTGTGGTTTCTTCCTGGAAGCAGTTTTTTCTGTGTTTTATTGAAAAATTGCGCTAGAGCCCAATTTTGAGATTTTATTTTTTTTTTTTTCATTAGATCACAATTTCTGCCAGTCCTGATGTGTGTTCCAAGTTTGGTGAGTTTTGAAGCATGTTAAGGGGGTCAAATTGCAGCTCTAAGAGGCAAAAATAGCGTTTTTTGGCGAAAATTTTGCTTTGAAAGGGTTTTGCAAAATTTCTGTTGATTTTAGGTATAGGAGTTTCTGATGGGGAATTTAGGTCTAGGTCAGTTCTACATAGAGGATTTTGTTTCATGTCTCTACGACATTCCTACCGGAAGTTACAAGCAGTTTGGTTTTTTTTTTTCGTAGGGGGCGCTAGCGCGCATTTTTCATTTTTGGGGTTTGGTTGCTTAATATGTGTTTTTGCCAAGCCTTACCGATGTGTGTGCCAAATTTGGTGAGTTTTGGAGCATGGTCAGTGGGTCAAATTAGGGTTCAAAGCTGCGGAAGAATAATAATTAAAGCTGCAAGCAGCGTTGGTCGGGTCCGCCGTTGGCCGCCGCCGCCGCCGCCGTGTCCCGAGTCCCGATCTTAGTCAGACCTCCATAGAAGTTTTTGTTTCATCACTCTACGACATTCCTAACAGAATTTACAAGCAGTTTTATCAGTTTATTTTCCTAGGGGGCGCTAGAGCACAATTTTCATTTTTGGGGTTTGCTTTTTTTATTGGATGGCAATTTTCACCAGTCCTGATGTGTGTGTAAAATTTGGTGAGTTTTGAAGCATGTTAAGGGGGTCAAATTATAGATTTGCGTTTCTGGATGTTGTTGATAAATGGCTTTCGCTTGGCATTGTATAGCTCTAACTTGCACTTTGAAGCATTTTAAGGGGGTCAAATTTCAGTTCAAAGAGGCAAAAAAGGCATATTTTGTGAAAATTTTGTTTTGAAGGGGTTTTTGCCAACTTCCTGTTGATTTTAGGTACAGAAGTGTTAATTGGAAATGTAGGTCTAAGTCAGACCTACACAGATGTTTTTGTTTCATGTCTCTACGACATTCCTAACGGAAGTTACAAGCAGTCTCTTTTTTGTCTCTTCCTAGGGGGCGCTAGCGGGCAATTTTCATTTTCGGGGTTTGGTTGCTTAATAAGTTGGTCTGCCGCTCCATACCGATGTGTGTGTCAATTTTGGTGAGTTTTGAAGCATGTTAAGGGGGTCAAATTAGGGTGCGAAGGTGTGAGCGCGCCTCTGTTTCCTCTTCCTAGGAGCAGTTTTTTCTGTGTTTTATTCAAAAATTGCAATAGAGCGCAATTTTGAGTTTTAAGGTTTGGTTTTTTCACTAGATCGCAATTTCTGCCAGTCCTGATGTGTGTGCCAAGTTTGGTGAGTTTTGAAGCATTTTAAGGGGGTCAAATTACAGCTCAAAGAGGCAAAAATAGCGTTTTTTGTGAAAATGTTGCTTTGAATGAGTTCTTGCAAAATTTCTGGTGATTTTGGGTATAGACATTTTTTATTGGAAATGTAGGTCTTAGTCAGACCTACACAGAGGTTTTTGTTTCATGTCTCTACGACATTCCTAACGGAAGTTACAAGCAGTCTGTTTTTTGTCTCTTCCTAGGGGGCGCTAGCTTGCAATTTTCATTTTTGGGGTTTGGTTGCTTAATAAGTTGGTCTGCCGCTCCATACCGATGTGTGTGTCAATTTTGGTGAGTTTTGAAGCATGTTAAGGGGGTCAAATTAGGGTGCGAAGGTGCGAGCGCGCCTTGGGTTGCTGTCCCCGAGCCCCACGGCAGGAGAAGCCTTGGTGACACTATTTAATGCATTGTGAAAGTAATGCAGTTGTTGTATTGAAGTGAAAATATCAAGCTCCCTGTTGATTTTTGCCAAAGTATGTTAATTATTCAAATGTAGGTCTAAGTCAGACCTACATAGTGGTTTTTGTTTCATGTCTCTACGACATTCCTACCGGAAGTTACAAGCAGTTTTGTCTTTGTTTTCTTCCTAGGAGTAGTTTGTCTGTGTTGTATTCCTAGGGGGCGCTAGAGCACAATTTTGAGTTTTGGAGTTTGGTTTTTTCATCAGCTCGCAATTGTTGCCAGTCCTGATGTGTGTGCCAAGTTTGGTGTGTTTTGAAGCATTTTAAGGGGGTCAAATTACAGCTCAAAGAGGTAAAAATTATCTTTTTTAGGAAAATTTGCGCAGGGGATCTTTGAAGGCGCGTAAAATCAAACCCTTAAAACTTATCAAAATTTTGATCTATACTTTTAATCAGAAGGGTTCAAACTCTCTCCTGTGCGAGTTTGAAGCCGAAACGACAAACTCGCTCAGAGGAGATAACTTTTGAAAAAAGGTGACGGGTTTTCACAAAACCTTTATTTTGAAGGGGTAATTGCCAACTTCCTGTTGATTTTTTCTGCTAGCTGTCAATTATTAAAATGTAGGTCTAAGTGAGACCTACATAGAAGTTTTTGTTTCATGTCTTTCCGACATTCATACCGGAAGTTACAAGCAGTTTTGTCTGTGTTTTCTTCCTAGAAGCAGTTTTTTCTGTGTTTCATTCCAAAAATTTTGTAGAGCGCAATTTTGAGTTTTAGAATTTTTTTTTTTCATTAGATCACAATTTCTGCCAGTTCTGATGTGTGTGCCAAGTTTGGTGAGTTTTGAAGCATTTTAAGGGGGTCAAATTACAGCTCAAAGAGGCAAAAATAGCATTTTTGGTGAAAATTTTGCTTTGAAAGGGTTTTGCAAAATTTCTGTTGATTTTGGGTATAGGAGTTTCTGATGGGGAATTTAGGTCTCGGTCAGTTCTACATAGAGGATTTTGTTTCATGTCTCTACGACATTCCTACCGGAAGTTACAAGCAATCCATTTTTTGTCTTTTCCTAGGGGGCGCTATTGCGCAATTTTGATTTTTCTGGTTCGGGTCCCTAATATGTTGGGAAGAAACTCCTCACCGACGCGTGTGTCAAATTTGGTGTGCTTTGAGGCATGGTCAGTGGGTCAAAATACAGCGCATATGCGAGTATCGGTGCGGAAGAAAGAAAGAATAATAATAAGAATAATAAAACGCTACAGATTCAATAGGGTCCTTGCATGGCAAAGGACATGGATGTCCTTTGCCATTGCAGGGCGGACCCTAATAATAAGAAACGTTACAGATTCAATAGGGTCCTTGCCTTAGCAAAGGACATGGAGTCCTTTGCTGGCAGGGCGGACCCTAATTAAAGCTGCAAGCAGCGTTGGTCGGGTCCGCCGTTGGCCGCCGCCGCCGCCGCCGTGTCCCGAGTCCCGATCTTAGTCAGACCAACATAGAGGTCTTTGTTTCATGTCTCTACGACATTCCTAACAGAAGTTACAAGCAGTTTTGTCTGGAAAAAGGTGACGGCTTTTTACAAAACTTTTATTTTGAAGGGGTAATTGCCAACTTCCTGTTGATTTTAACTGAAAGATGCCACCTATCAAAATGTAGGTCTACAGACCTACACAGAAGTTTTTGTTTCATGTCTCTACGACATTCCTAACGGAAGTTACAAGCAGTCTGTTTTTGGTCTCTTCCTAGGGGGCGCTAGCGCGCAATTTTCATTTTTGGAGTTTGGTTGCTTAATAAGTTGGTCTGCCGCTCCATACCGATGTGTGTGTCAATTTTGGTGAGTTTTGAAGCAAGTTAAGGGGGTCAAATTAGGGTGCGAAGGTGCGAGCGCGCCTTGGGTTGCTGTCCCCGAGCCCCAGGGCTTAAGACGCCTTCGTCCCACTATTTAATGCATTGTGAAAGTAATGCAGTTGTTGTATTGAAGTGAAAATATCAAGCTCCCTGTTGATTTTTGCCAAAGTATGTTAATTATTCAAATGTAGGTCTAAGTCAGACCTACATAGTGGTTTTTGTTTCATGTCTCTACGACATTCCTACCGGAAGTTACAAGCAGTTTTGTCTTTGTTTTCTTCCTAGGAGCAGTTTGTCTGTGTTGTATTCCTAGGGGGCGCTAGAGCACAATTTTGAGTTTTGGAGTTTGGTTTTTTCATCAGCTCGCAATGGTTGCCAGTCCTGATGTGTGTGCCAAGTTTGGTGAGTTTTGAAGCATTTTAAGGGGGTCAAATTACAGCTCAAATAGGCAAAAATGACATTTTTTAGGAAACTTTGCGCAGGGCGTCTTTGAAGGCGCGAAAAATCAAAACCTTAAAACTTATCACAACTTTGATCTATACTTTTAATCAGAAGGGTCCAAACTCTCTCCTGAGCGAGTTTGAAGCCGAAACGACAAACGCGCTCAGAGGAGATAACTTTTGAAGAAAGGTGACGGGTTTTCACAAAACTTTTATTTTGAAGGGGTAATTGCCAACTTCCTGTTGATTATTTCTGCTAGCTGTCAATTACTAAAATGTAGGTCTTAATGAGACCTACATAGAAGTTTTTGTTTCATGTCTTTCCGGCATTCCTACCCGAAGTTACAAGCAGTTTTGTCTGTGGTTTCTTCCTGGAAGCAGTTTTTTCTGTGTTTTATTGAAAAATTGCGCTAGAGCACAATTTTGAGATTTTTTTTTTTTTTTTTTCATTAGATCACAATTTCTGCCAGTCCTGATGTGTGTTCCAAGTTTGGTGAGTTTTGAAGCATTTTAAGGGGGTCAAATTGCAGCTCAAAGAGGCAAAAATAGCGTTTTTTGGCGAAAATTTTGCTTTGAAAGGGTTTTGCAAAATTTCTGTTGATTTTAGGTATAGGAGTTTCTGATGGGGAATTTAGGTCTGAGTCAGACCTACATAGAGGTTTTTGTTCCATGTCTTTACGACATTCCTAACGGAAGTTACAAGCAGTCTGTTTTTTTTTTTTCGTAGGGGGCGCTAGCGCGCATTTTTCATTTTTGGGGTTTGGGTGCTTAATATGTGTTTTTGCCAAGCCTTACCGATGTGTGTGCCAAATTTGGTGAGTTTTGGAGCATGGTCAGTGGGTCAAATTAGGGTTCAAAGCTGCGGAATAATAATAATAATAATAAAACAAAGCAGATTCAATAGGGTCCTTGCCATGGCAAAGGACAGAGTCCTTTGCTGGCAGTGCGGACCCTAATTAAAGCTGCAAGCAGCGTTGGTCGGGTCCGCCGTTGGCCGCCGCCGCCGTGTCCCGGGTCCCGATCTTAGTCTAACCAACATAGAGGTTTTTATTTCATGTCTCTACGACATTTCTAACAGAAGTTACATGCAGTTTTGTCTGGGTTTTTTCCTAGGGGGCGCTAAGCGCAATTTAGATTTTTGGGGTTTGGTTTTTTATTAGATGGCAGTTTTTGCCAGTCCTGATATGTGTGTAAAATTTGGTGAGTTTTGAAGCATGTTAAGGGGGTGAAATTACAGATCGGCGATTCTGGATGTTGTTGATAAATGGCTTTCGGTCTGCATAACAGAGCTTTAACTTGCACTTTGAAGCATTTTAAGTGGGTCAAATTACAGCTCAAAGAGGCAAAAACGTCATTTTTTAGGAAAATTTGCGCAGGGGTTTTTTGAAGGCGCGTAAAATCAAAACCTGAAAACTTATCAAAACTTTGATCTATACTTTTAATCAAAAGGGTTCAAAGTCTCCCCTGTGCGAGTTTGAAGCCGAAACGACAAACGGGCTCAGAGGAGATAACTTTTGAAGAAAGGTGACGGGTTTTCACAAAACTTTTATTTTGAAGGGGCAATTTTTAACTTCCTGTTGATTTTTGCCGAAGGATGTTGATTATCGAAATGTAGGTCTAAGTCAGACCTACCTAGAAGTTTTTGTTTCATGTCTTTCCGACATTCCTACCGGAAGTTACAAGCAGTTTTGTCTGTGTTTTCTTCCTGGAAGCAGTTTTTTCTGTGTTTTATTGAAAAATTGCGCTAGAGCACAATTTTGAGATTTTTTTTTTTTTTTTTTCATTAGATCACAATTTCTGCCAGTCCTGATGTGTGTGCCAAGTTTGGTGAGTTTTGAAGCATTTTAAGGGGGTCAAATTACAGCTCAAAGAGGCAAAATTAGCATTTTTTTGCGAAAATTTAGCTTTGAAAGGGTTTTGCAAAATTTCTGTTGATTTTAGGTATAGGACTTTCTGATGGGGAATTTAGGTCTAGGTCAGTTCTACATAGAGGATTTTGTTTCATGTCTCTACGACATTCCTAACGGAAGTTACGAGTAATCTGTTTTTTGATTTTCGTAGGGGGCGCTAGAGCGCATTTTTCATTTTTCGGGTTTGGTTTTTTTATTAGATGGCAATTTTCGCCAGTTCTGATGAGTGTGTGAAATTTGGTGAGTTTTGGAGCATGGTCAGTGGGTCAAATTAAGGTTCAAAGAGGCGGCGGAATAATAATAATAATAATAATAATAAACGCTACAGATTCAATAGGGTCCTTGCCATGGCAAAGGACATGGATGTCCTTTGCTGGCAGGGCGGACCCTAATTAAAGCTGCAAGCAGCGTTGGTCGGGTCCGCCGTTGGCCGCCGCCGCCGTGTCCCGAGTCCCGATATTAGTCAAACCAACATAGAGGTTTTTATTCCATGTCTATACGACATTTCTAACAGAAGTCACATGCAGTTTTGTCTGGGTTTTTTCCTAGGGGGCGCTAAGCGCAATTTCGATTTTTGGGGTTTGGTTTTTTGTTAGTTGGCAGTTATTGCCAGTCCTGATGTGTGTGCAAAATTTGGTGAGTTTTGAAGCATGTTAAGGGGGTGAAATTACAGATCGGCGATTCTGGATGTTGTTGATAAATGGCTTTCGGTCTGCATAACAGAGCTTTAACTTGCACTTTGAAGCATTTTAAGTAGGTCAAATTACAGCTCAAAGAGGCAAAAACGACATTTTTTAGGAAAATTTGCGCAGGGGTTCTTTGAAGGCGCGTAAAATCAAAACCTGAGAACTTATCAAAACTTTGATCTATACTTTTAATCAGAAGGGTTCAAACTCTCTCCTGTGCGAGTTTGAAGCCGAAACGACAAACGCACTGGGAGGAGTGTCGATTTGAAAAAGGTGACGGGTTTTCACAAAACTTTTATTTTGAAGGGGCAATTTTTAACTTCTTGTTGATTTTTGCCGAAGGATGTCAATTATCAAAATGTAGGTCTAAGTCAGACCTACCTAGAAGTTTTTGTTTCATGTCTTTCCGGCATTCCTACCGGAAGTTACAAGCAGTTTTGTCTGTGTTTTCTTCCTGGAAGCAGTTTTTTCTGTGTTTTATTAAAAAATTGCGCTAAAGCGCAATTTTGAGTTTTTTTTTTTTTTTTTTTCATTAGATTGCAATTTCTGCCAGTCCTGATGTGTGTGCCAAGTTTGGTGAGTTTTGAAGCATTTTAAGGGGGTCAAATTGCAGCTCAAAGAGGCAAAAATAGCATTTTTTGCTAAAATTTTGCTTTGAATGAGTTTTTGCAAAATTTCTGTTGATTTTGGGTATAGACATTTTTTATTGGAAATGTAGATCTCAGTCAGACCTACGCAGAGGTTTTTGTTTCATGTCTCTACGACATTCCTAACGGAAGTTACAAGCAGTCTGTTTTTTGTTTCCTTTTAGGGGGCGCTAGAGCGCAATTTTCATTTTTGGGGTTTGGTTGCTTAATATGTTGTGGTGTCACGGTAGACCGACGCGTGTGTCAACTTTGGTGAGTTTTGAAGCATGTTAAGGGGGTGATGTTGGGGCGCGACGGAGCGGAATAATAAAGAATAATAATAATTAAAGCTGCAAGCAGCGTTGGTCGGGTCCGCCGTTGGCCGCCGCCGCCGTGTCCCGGGTCCCGATCTTAGTCAAACCAACATAGAGGTTTTTATTTCATGTCTCTACGACATTTCTAACAGAAGTTACATGCAGTTTTGTCTGGGTTTTTTCCTAGGGGGCGCTAAGCGCAATTTAGATTTTTGGGGTTTGGTTTTTTATTAGATGGCAGTTTTTGCCAGTCCTGATATGTGTGTAAAATTTGGTGAGTTTTGAAGCATGTTAAGGGGGTGAAATTACAGATCGGCGATTCTGGATGTTGTTGATAAATGGCTTTCGGTCTGCATAACAGAGCTTTAACTTGCACTTTGAAGCATTTTAAGTGGGTCAAATTACAGCTCAAAGAGGCAAAAACGTCATTTTTTAGGAAAATTTGCGCAGGGGTTTTTTGAAGGCGCGTAAAATCAAAACCTGAAAACTTATCAAAACTTTGATCTATACTTTTAATCAAAAGGGTTCAAAGTCTCCCCTGTGCGAGTTTGAAGCCGAAACGACAAACGGGCTCAGAGGAGATAACTTTTGAAGAAAGGTGACGGGTTTTCACAAAACTTTTATTTTGAAGGGGCAATTTTTAACTTCCTGTTGATTTTTGCCGAAGGATGTTGATTATCGAAATGTAGGTCTAAGTCAGACCTACCTAGAAGTTTTTGTTTCATGTCTTTCCGACATTCCTACCGGAAGTTACAAGCAGTTTTGTCTGTGTTTTCTTCCTGGAAGCAGTTTTTTCTGTGTTTTATTGAAAAATTGCGCTAGAGCACAATTTTGAGATTTTTTTTTTTTTTTTTTCATTAGATCACAATTTCTGCCAGTCCTGATGTGTGTGCCAAGTTTGGTGAGTTTTGAAGCATTTTAAGGGGGTCAAATTACAGCTCAAAGAGGCAAAATTAGCATTTTTTTGCGAAAATTTAGCTTTGAAAGGGTTTTGCAAAATTTCTGTTGATTTTAGGTATAGGACTTTCTGATGGGGAATTTAGGTCTAGGTCAGTTCTACATAGAGGATTTTGTTTCATGTCTCTACGACATTCCTAACGGAAGTTACGAGTAATCTGTTTTTTGATTTTCGTAGGGGGCGCTAGAGCGCATTTTTCATTTTTCGGGTTTGGTTTTTTTATTAGATGGCAATTTTCGCCAGTTCTGATGAGTGTGTGAAATTTGGTGAGTTTTGGAGCATGGTCAGTGGGTCAAATTAAGGTTCAAAGAGGCGGCGGAATAATAATAATAATTAAAGCTGCAAGCAGCGTTGGTCGGGTCCGCCGTTGGCCGCCGCCGCCGCCGCCGTGTCCCGAGTCCCGATCTTAGTCAGACCAACATAGAGGTCTTTGTTTCATGTCTCTACGACATTCCTAACAGAATTTACAAGCAGTTTTATCAGTTTATTTTCCTAGGGGGCGCTAGAGCACAATTTTCATTTTTGGGGTTTGGTTTTTTTATAGGATGGCAATTTTCACCAGTCCTGATGTGTGTGTAAAATTTGGTGAGTTTTGAAGCATGTTAAGGGGGTCAAATTATAGATTTGCGTTTCTGGATGTTGTTGATAAATGGCTTTCGCTTGGCATTGTATAGCTCTAACTTGCACTTTGAAGCATTTTAAGGGGGTCAAATTTCAGTTCAAAGAGGCAAAAAAGGCATAATTTGCGAAAATGTTGTTTTGAAGGGTTTTTTGCCAACTTCCTGTTGATTTTAGGTACAGAAGTGTTTATTGGAAATGTAGGTCTAAGTCAGACCTACACAGAGGTTTTTGTTTCATGTCTCTACGACATTCCTAACGGAAGTTACAAGCAGTCTGTTTTTGTCTCTTCCTAGGGGGCGCTAGCGGGCAATTTTCATTTTTGGGGTTTGGTTGCTTAATAAGTTGGTCTGCCGCTCCATACCGATGTGAGTGTCAAATTTGGTGAGTTTTGAAGCATGTTAAGGGGGTCAAATTAGGGTGCGAAGGTGCGAGCGCGCCTTGGGTTGCTGTCCCCGAGCCCCACGGCAGGAGAAGCCTTCGTCCCACTATTTAATGCATTGTGAAAGTAATGCAGTTGTTGTATTGAAGTGAAAATATCTAGCTTCCTGTTGATTTTTGCCAAAGTATGTCAATTATTCAAATGTAGGTCTAGGTCAGACCTACATAGTGGTTTTCGTTTCATGTCTCTCAGACATTCCTACCGGAAGTTACAAGCAGTTTTGTCTTTGTTTTCTTCCTAGGAGCAGTTTGTCTGTGTTGTATTCCTAGGGGGCGCTAGAGCACAATTTTGAGTTTTGGAGTTTGGTTTTTTTATCAGCTCGCA
This sequence comes from Nerophis ophidion, assembly GCF_033978795.1. Taxonomy (NCBI): domain Eukaryota; kingdom Metazoa; phylum Chordata; class Actinopteri; order Syngnathiformes; family Syngnathidae; genus Nerophis; species Nerophis ophidion. The sequence continues at coordinate 17,489 of NW_026907048.1, read as the reverse complement.
ATTGTTGCCAGTCCTGATGTGTGTGCCAAGTTTGGTGAGTTTTGAAGCATTTTAAGGGGGTCAAATTACAGCTCAAAGAGGCAAAAATTACATTTTTTAGGAAACTTTGCGCAAGGCGTCTTTGAAGGCGCGTAAAATCAAAACCTTAAAACTTATCAAAACTTTGATCTATACTTTTAATCAGAAGGGTCCAAACTCTCTCCTGAGCGAGTTTGAAGCCGAAACGACAAACGCGCTCAGAGGAGATAACTTTTGAAGAAAGGTGACGGGTTTTCACAAAACTTTTATTTTGAAGGGGTAATTGCCAACTTCCTGTTGATTTTTTCTGCTAGCTGTCAATTACTAAAATGTAGGTTTAAGTGAGACCTACATAGAAGTTTTTGTTTCATGTCTTTCCGGCATTCCTACCCGAAGTTACAAGCAGTTTTATCTGTGTTTTCTTCCTGGAAGCAGTTTTTTCTGTGTTTTATTGAAAAATTGCGCTACAGCGCAATTTTGAGTTTTTTTTTTTTTTTTTTTCATTAGATCGCAATTTCTGCCAGTCCTGATGTGTCTGCCAAGTTTGGTGAGTTTTGAAGCATTTTAAGGGGGGCAAATTACAGCTCAAAGAGGCAAAAATTGCATTTTTTGTGAAAATTTGGCTTTGAATGGGTTTTTGAAAATTTTTTGTTGATTTTGGCCCCAGAAGATACAATTATAGAATTTAGGTCTAAGTCATCCCTACACAGAGGTTTTTGTTTCATGTCTCTACGACATTCCTAACGGAAGTTACAAGCAGTCTGTTTTTGTTTTGATTTTAGGGGGCGCTAGAGCGCAATTTTCATTTTTGGGGTTTGGTTGCTTAATATGTTGTGGTGTCACGGTAGACCGACGTGTGTGTCAACTTTGGTGAGTTTTGAAGCATGTTAAGGGGGTGAAATAGGGGCGTATAGGTGCGGAATAATAATAATTAAAGCTGCAAGCAGCGTTGGTCGGGTCCGCCGTTGGCCGCCGCCGCCGCCGCCGTGTCCCAAGTCCCGATCTTAGTCAGACCAACATAGAGGTCTTTGTTTCATGTCTGTACGACATTCCTAACAGAAGTTACAAGCAGTTTTGTCTGGAAAAAGGTGACAGCTTTTTACAAAACTTTTATTTTGAAGGGGTAATTGCCAACTTCCTGTTGATTTCAACTGAAAGATGCCACCTATCAAAATGTAGGTCTAAGTGAGACCTACATTGAGGTTTTTGTTTCATGTCTGTCCGACATTCCTACCAGAAGTTACAAGCAGTTTGATCTGTTTCCTCTTCCTAGGAGCAGTTTTCTGTGTTTTATTCAAAAATTGCAATAGAGTGCAATTTTGAGTTTTAAGGTTTGTTTTTTTCACTACATCGAAATTTTTGCCAGTCCTGATGTGTGTGCCAAGTTTGGTGAGTTTTGAAGCATTTTAAGGGGGTCAAATTTCAGTTCAAAGAGGCAAAAATTGACTTTTTTGCAAAAATTTTGTTTTGAAGGGGTTTATGCCAACTTCCTGTTAATTTTTGCTATAGAAGTGTTTTGTTGGAAATGTAGGTATAAGTCAGACCTACATAGAGGTTTTTGTTTCATGTCTCTACGACATTCCCAACGGAAGTTACAAGCAGTCTGTTTTTTGTCTCTTCCTAGGGGGCGCTAGCACGCAATTTTCATTTTTGGGGTTTGGTTACCTAATAAGTTGGTCTGCCGCTCCATACCAATGTGTGTGTCAACTTTGGTGAGTTTTGAAGCATGTTAAGGGGGTCAAATTAGGGTATTGTCTGCGTTGTATTCCTAGGGGGCGCTAGAGCACAATTTTGAGTTTTGGGGTTTGGTTTTTTCATCAACTCGCAATTGTTGCCAGTCCTGATGTGTGTGCCAAGTTTGGTGAGTTTTGAAGCATTTTAAGGGGGTCAAATTACAGCTCAAAGAGGCAAAAATGATATTTTTTTGGAAAATTTGCGCAGGGCGTCTTTGAAGGCGCGTAAAATCAAAACCTTAAAACTTATCAAAACTTTGATCTATACTTTTAATCAGAAGGGTCCAAACTCTCTCCTGAGCGAGTTTGAAGCCGAAACGACAAACGCGCTCAGAGGAGATAACTTTTGAAGAAAGGTGACGGGTTTTCACAAAACTTTTATTTTGAAGGGGTAATTTCCAACTTCCTGTTGATTTTTTCTGCTAGCTGTCAATTATTAAAATGTAGGTCTAAGTGAGACCTACATAGAAGTTTTTGTTTCATGTCTTTCCGGCATTCCTACCCGAAGTTACAAGCAGTTTTGTCTGTGTTTTCTTCCTGGAAGCAGTTTTTTCTGTGTTTTATTGAAAAATTGCGCTAAAGCGCAATTTTGAGTTTTTTTTTTTTTTTTTTTCATTAGATTGCAATTTCTGCCAGTCCTGATGTGTCTTCCAAGTTTGGTGAGTTTTGAAGCATGTTAAGGGGGTCAAATTACAGCTCAAAGGGGCAAAAATAGCATTTTTTTGCGACAATTTTGCTTTGAATGGGTTTTTGCCAAATTTCTGTTGATTTTAGGTATAGGCATTTCTAATGGGGAATCTAGGTCTAACTCAGACCTACATAGAGGTTTTTGTTCCATGTCTTTACGACATTCCTAACGGAAGTTACAAGCAGTCTGGTTTTTTTTTTTCGTAGGGGGCGCTAGCGCGCATTTTTCATTTTTGGGGTTTGGTTGCTTAATATGTGTTTTTGCCAAGCCTTACCGATGTGTGTGCCAAATTTGGTGAGTTTTGGAGCATGGTCAGTGGGTCAAATTAGGGTTCAAAGTTGCGGAAGAATAATAATAATAATTAAAGCTGCAAGCAGCGTTGGTCGGGTCCGCCGTTGGCCGCCGCCGCCGCCGCCGTGTCCCGAGTCCCGATCTTAGTCAGACCAACATAGAGGTCTTTGTTTCATGTCTCTACGACATTCCTAACAGAAGTTACAAGCAGTTTTGTCTGGAAAAAGGTGACGGCTTTTTACAAAACTTTTATTTTGAAGGGGTAATTGCCAACTTCCTGTTGATTTCAACTGAAATATATCAATCATCAAAATGTAGTTCTAAGTGAGACCTACATTGAGGTTTTTGTTTCATGTCTGTCTGACGTTCCTACCAGAAGTTACAAGCAGTTTGATCTGTTTCCTCTTCCAAAGAGCAGTTTTTTCTGTGTTTTATTCAAAAATTGCAATAGAGTGCAATTTTGAGTTTTAAGGTTTTTTTTTTTCACTAGATCACAATTTCTGCCAGTCCTGATGTGTGTGCCAAGTTTGGTGAGTTTTGAAGCATTTTAAGGGGGTCAAATTACAGCTGAAAGAGCCAAAAATAGCATTTTTTACGAAAATTTTGCTTTGAATGAGTTTTTGCAAAATTTCTGTTGATTTTGGGTATAGACGTTTTTTATTGGAAATGTAGGTCTAAGTCAGACCTACACAGAAGTTTTTGTTTCATCTCTCTACGACATTCCTAACGGAAGTTACAAGCAGTCTGTTTTTTGTCTCTTCCTAGGGGGCGCTAGCGCGCAATTTTAATTTTTGGGGTTTGGTTACCTAATAAGTTGGTCTGCCCCTCCATACCAATGTGTGTGTCAAATTTGGTGAGTCTTGAAGCATGTTAAGGGGGTCAAATTATGGTATTGTCTGTGTTGTATTCCTAGGGGGCGCTAGAGCGCAATTTTGAGTTTTGGAGTTTGGTTTTTTCATCAGCTCACAATGGTTGCCAGTCCTGATGTGTGTGCCAAGTTTGGTGAGTTTTGAAGCATTTTAAGAGGGTCAAATTACAGCTCAAAGAGGCGAAAATTAAATTTTTTAGGAAACTTTGCGCAGCGGATCTTTGAAGGCGCGTAAAATCAAAACCTTAAAACTTATCAAAACTTTGATCTATACTTTTAATCAGAAGGGTTCAAACTCTCTCCTGAGCGAGTTTGAAGCCGAAACGACAAACGCGCTCAGAGGAGATAACTTTTGAAGAAAGGTGACGGGTTTTCACAAAACTTTTATTTTGAAGGGGTAATTGCCAACTTCCTGTTCATTATTTCTGCTAGCTGTCAATTACTAAAATGTAGGTTTAAGTGAGACCTACATAGAAGTTTTTGTTTCATGTCTTTCCGGCATTCTAACCCGAAGTTACAAGCAGTTTTGTCTGTGGTTTCTTCCTGGAAGCAGTTTTTTCTGTGTTTTATTGAAAAATTGCGCTAGAGCCCAATTTTGAGATTTTTTTTTTTATTTTTTCATTAGATCACAATTTCTGCCAGTCCTGATGTGTGTTCCAAGTTTAGTGAGTTTTGAAGCATGTTAAGGGGGTCAAATTGCAGCTCTAAGAGGCAAAAATAGCGTTTTTTGGCGAAAATTTAGCTTTGAAAGGGTTTTGCAAAATTTCTGTTGATTTTAGGTATAGGAGTTTCTGATGGGGAATTTAGGTCTAGGTCAGTTCTACATAGAGGATTTTGTTTCATGTCTCTACGACATTCCTACCGGAAGTTACAAGCAGTCTGGTTTTTTTTTTTCGTAGGGGGCGCTAGCGCGCATTTTTCATTTTTGGGGTTTGGTTGCTTAATATGTGTTTTTGCCAAGCCTTACCGATGTGTGTGCCAAATTTGGTGAGTTTTGAAGCATGGTCAGTGGGTCAAATTAGGGTTCAAAGCTGCGGAAGAATAATAATAATTAAAGCTGCAAGCAGCGTTGGTCGGGTCCGCCGTTGGCCGCCGCCGCCGCCGCCGTGTCCCGAGTCCCGATCTTAGTCAGACCAACATAGAGGTATTTGTTTCATGTCTCTACGACATTCCTAACAGAAGTTACAAGCAGTTTTGTCTGGAAAAAGGTGACGGCTTTTTACAAAACTTTTATTTTGAAGGGGTAATTGCCAACTTCCTGTTGATTTCAACTGAAATATATCAATCATCAAAATGTAGTTCTAAGTGAGACCTACATTGAGGTTTTTGTTTCATGTCTGTCTGACGTTCCTACCAGAAGTTACAAGCAGTTTGATCTGTTTCCTCTTCCTAGGAGCAGTTTTTTCTGTGTTTTATTCAAAAATTGCAATAGAGTGCAATTTTGAGTTTTAAGGTTTGTTTTTTTCACTAGATCACAATTTCTGCCAGTCCTGATGTGTGTGCCAAGTTTGGTGAGTTTTGAAGCATTTTAAGGGGGTCAAATTACAGCTGAAAGAGCCAAAAATAGCATTTTTTACGAAAATTTTGCTTTGAATGAGTTTTTGCAAAATTTCTGTTGATTTTGGGTATAGACGTTTTTTATTGGAAATGTAGGTCTAAGTCAGACCTACACAGAAGTTTTTGTTTCATCTCTCTACGACATTCCTAACGGAAGTTACAAGCAGTCTGTTTTTTGTCTCTTCCTAGGGGGCGCTAGCGCGCAATTTTAATTTTTGGGGTTTGGTTACCTAATAAGTTGGTCTGCCCCTCCATACCAATGTGTGTGTCAAATTTGGTGAGTTTTGAAGCATGTTAAGGGGGTCAAATTATGGTATTGTCTGTGTTGTATTCCTAGGGGGCGCTAGAGCGCAATTTTGAGTTTTGGAGTTTGGTTTTTTCATCAGCTCACAATGGTTGCCAGTCCTGATGTGTGTGCCAAGTTTGGTGAGTTTTGAAGCATTTTAAGGGGGTCAAATTACAGCTCAAAGAGGCGAAAATGAAATTTTTTAGGAAACTTTGCGCAGCGGATCTTTGAAGGCGCGTAAAATCAAAACCTTAAAACTTATCAAAACTTTGATCTATACTTTTAATCAGAAGGGTTCAAACTCTCTCCTGAGCGAGTTTGAAGCCGAAACGACAAACGCGCTCAGAGGAGATAACTTTTGAAGAAAGGTGACGGGTTTTCACAAAACTTTTATTTTGAAGGGGTAATTGCCAACTTCCTGTTCATTATTTCTGCTAGCTGTCAATTACTAAAATGTAGGTTTAAGTGAGACCTACATAGAAGTTTTTGTTTCATGTCTTTCCGGCATTCTAACCCGAAGTTACAAGCAGTTTTGTCTGTGGTTTCTTCCTGGAAGCAGTTTTTTCTGTGTTTTATTGAAAAATTGCGCTAGAGCCCAATTTTGAGATTTTTTTTTTTTTTTTTTCATTAGATCACAATTCTGCCAGTCCTGATGTGTGTTCCAAGTTTAGTGAGTTTTGAAGCATGTTAAGGGGGTCAAATTGCAGCTCTAAGAGGCAAAAATAGCGTTTTTTGGCGAAAATTTTGCTTTGAAAGGGTTTTGCAAAATTTCTGTTGATTTTAGGTATAGGAGTTTCTGATGGGGAATTTAGGTCTAGGTCAGTTCTACATAGAGGATTTTGTTTCATGTCTCTACGACATTCCTACCGGAAGTTACAAGCAGTCTGGTTTTTTTTTTTCGTAGGGGGCGCTAGCGCGCATTTTTCATTTTTGGGGTTTGGTTGCTTAATATGTGTTTTTGCCAAGCCTTACCGATGTGTGTTTAAAATTTGGTGAGTTTTGAAGCATGGTCAGTGGGTCAAATTAGGGTTCAAAGCTGCGGAAGAATAATAATAATTAAAGCTGCAAGCAGCGTTGGTCGGGTCCGCCGTTGGCCGCCGCCGCCGTGTCCCGGGTCCCGATCTTAGTCAAACCAACATAGAGGTTTTTATTTCATGTCTCTACGACATTTCTAACAGAAGTTACATGCAGTTTTGTCTGGGTTTTTTCCTAGGGGGCGCTAAGCGCAATTTAGATTTTTGGGGTTTGGTTTTTTATTAGATGGCAGTTTTTGCCAGTCCTGATATGTGTGTAAAATTTGGTGAGTTTTGAAGCATGTTAAGGGGGTGAAATTACAGATCGGCGATTCTGGATGTTGTTGATAAATGGCTTTCGGTCTGCATAACAGAGCTTTAACTAGCACTTACAAGCATTTTAAGTGGGTGAAATTACAGCTCAAAGAGGCAAAAACGTCATTTTTTAGGAAAAGTTGCGCAGGGGTTTTTTGAAGGCGCGTAAAATCCAAACCGGAGCAGTAATCAAAACTTTGATCTATACTTTTAATCAGAAGTGTCCAAACTCTCTCCTGTGCGAGTTTGAAGCCGAAACGACAAACGCACTGGGAGAAGTGTCGATTTGAAAAAGGTGACGGGTTTTCACAAAACTTTTATTTTGAAGGGGCAATTTTTAACTTCCTGTTGATTTTTGCCGAAGGATGTAAATTATCGAAATGTAGGTCTAAGTCAGACCTACCTAGAAGTTTTTGTTTCATGTCTGTCCGACATTCCTACTGGAAGTTACAAGCAGTTTTGTCTGTTTTCTCTTCCTAGGAGCAGTTTTTTCTGTGTTTTATTCAAAAATTGCGCTAGAGCGCAATTTTGAGTTTTATTATTTTTTATTTTCATTAGATCGCAATTTCTGCCAGTCCTGAGGTGTGTGCCAAGTTTGGTGAGTTTTGAAGCATTTTAAGGGGGTCAAATTACAGCTCAAAGAGGCAAAAATAGCATTTTTTGCGAAAATTTTGCTTTGAAGGCGTTTTGCCAACTTCCTGTTGATTTTAGGTATAGAACATTTTTATTGGAAATGTTCATCTAAGTCAGACCTTCATATAGGTTTTTTGTTTCAAGTCTCTACGACATTCCTAATGGAAGTTACAAGCAGTCCGTTTTTTGTTTCTTCCTAGGGGGCGCTAGCGCGCAATTTTGATTTTTAGTGCTCGGTTTTTTTATTAGATGGCAATTTTCGCAGATCCTGATGTGTGTGTCAAATATGGTGAGTTTTGAAGCATGTTAAGTGGGTCAAATTTCAGCTGGAAACGGCGGCGGAATAATAAAGAATAATAATAAAACGCAGCAGATTCAATAGGGTCCTTGCATGGCAAAGGACATGGATGTCCTTTGCCATTGCAGGGCGGACCCTAATAAGAAACGTTACAGATTCAATAGGGTCCTTGCCTTAGCAAAGGACTATGTCCTTTGCTGGCAGGGCGGACCCTAATAAGAAACGTTACAGATTCAATAGGGTCCTTGCCTTAGCAAAGGACTATGTCCTTTGCTGGCAGGGCGGACCCTAATAAGAAAACGTTACAGATTCAATAGGGTCCTTGCATGGCAAAGGACATGGATGTCCTTTGCCATTGCAGGGCGGACCCTAATTAAAGCTGCAAGCAGCGTTGGTCGGGTCCGCCGTTGGCCGCCGCCGCCGCCGCCGTGTCCCGAGTCCCGATCTTAGTCAGACCAACATAGAGGTCTTTGTTTCATGTCTCTACGACATTCCTAACAGAAGTTACATGCAGTTTTGTCTGGAAAAAGGTGACGGCTTTTTACAAAACTTTTATTTTGAAGGGGTAATAGCCAACTTCCTGTTGATTTCAACTGAAAGATGCCTATCATCAAAATGTAGGTGTAAGTGAGACCTACATAGAGTTTTTTGTTTCATGTCTGTCCGACGTTCCTACCAGAAGTTACAAGCAGTTTTATCCGTTTCCTCTTCCTAGGAGCAGTTTTTCTGTGTTTTTTCAAAAATTGCAATAGAGCGCAATTTTGAGTTTTAAGGTTTGGTTTTTTCACTAGATCGCAATTTCTGCCAGTCCTGATGTGTGTGCCAAGTTTGGTGAGTTTTGAAGCATTTTAAGGGGGTCAAATTGCAGCTCAAAGAGGCAAAAATAGCATTTTTTTGCGAAAATTTTGCTTTGAATGAGTTTTTGCAAGATTTCTGTTGATTTTGGGTATAGACATTTTTTATTGGAAATGTAGGTCTTAGTCAGACCTACACAGAGGTTTTCGTTTCATGTCTCTACGACATTCCTGACGGAAGTTACAAGCGATTTGTTTTTGTTTTTTGCCAGGGGGCGCTAGCGCGCAATTTTCATTTTTGGGGTTTGGTTGCTTAATATGTTGGGGAGGGACACCGTACCGACGTGTGTGTCAACTTTGGTGAGTTTTGAAGCATGTTAAGGGGGTCAAATTAGGGTATTGTTTGTGTTGTATTCCTAGGGGGCGCTAGAGCACAATTTTGAGTTTTTGGGTTTGGTTTTTTCATTAGCTCGCAATTGTTGCCAGTCCTGATGTGTGTGCCAAGTTTGGTGAGTTTAGAAGCATTTTAAGGGGGTCAAATTACAGCTCAAAGAGGTAAAAATGATATTTTTTAGGAAAATTTGCGCAGGGGTTCTTTGAAGGCGCGTAAAATCAAAACCTGAAAACTTATCACAACTTTGATCTATACTTTTAATCAGAAGGGTCCAAACTCTCTCCTGAGCGAGTTTGAAGCCGAAACGACAAACGCGCTCAGAGGAGATAACTTTTGAAGAAAGGTGACGGGTTTTCACAAAACTTTTATTTTGAAGGGGTAATTGCCAACTTCCTGTTGATTTTTCTGCTAGCTGTCAATTATTAAAATGTAGGTCTAAGTGAGACCTACATAGAAGTTTTTGTTTCATGTCTTTCCGGCATTCCTACCCGAAGTTACAAGCAGTTTTGTCTGTGTTTTCTTCCTGGAAGCAGTTTTTTCTGTGTTTTATTGAAAAATTGCGCTAAAGCGCAATTTTGAGTTTTTTTTTTTTTTTTTTTCATTAGATTGCAATTTCTGCCAGTCCTGATGTGTCTTCCAAGTTTGGTGAGTTTTGAAGCATGTTAAGGGGGTCAAATTACAGCTCAAAGGGGCAAAAATAGCATTTTTTTGCGAAAATTTTGCTTTGAATGGGTTTTTGCCAAATTTCTGTTGATTTTAGGTATAGGCATTTCTAATGGGGAATCTAGGTCTAAGTCAGACCTACATAGAGGTTTTTGTTCCATGTCTTTACGACATTCCTAACGGAAGTTACAAGCAGTCTTTTTTTTTTTTTTCGTAGGGGGCGCTAGCGCGCATTTTTCATTTTGGGGTTTGGTTGCTTAATATGTGTTTTTGCCAAGCCTTACCGATGTGTGTGCCAAATTTGGTGAGTTTTGGAGCATGGTCAGTGGGTCAAATTAGGGTTCAAAGTTGCGGAAGAATAATAATAATTAAAGCTGCAAGCAGCGTTGGTCGGGTCCGCCGCCGCCGCCGCCGTGTCCCGAGTCCCGATCTTAGTCAGACCTCCATAAAAGTTTTTGTTTCATCACTCTACGACATTCCTAACAGAATTTACAAGCAGTTTTATCAGTTTATTTTCCTAGGGGGCGCTAGAGCACAATTTTCATTTTTGGGGTTTGGTTTTTTTATTGGATGGCAATTTTCACCAGTCCTGATGTGTGTGTAAAATTTGGTGAGTTTTGAAGCATGTTAAGGGGGTCAAATTATAGATTTGCGTTTCTGGATGTTGTTGATAAATGGCTTTCGCTTGGCATTGTATAGCTTTAACTTGCACTTTGAAGCATTTTAAGGGGGTCAAATTTCAGTTCAAAGAGGCAAAAAAGGCATTTTTTGCAAAAATTTTGTTTTGAAGGGGTTTTGCCAACTTCCTGTTGATTTTAGGTACAGAAGTGTTTATTGGAAATGTAGGTCTAAGTCAGACCTACACAGAGGTTTTTGTTTCATGTCTCTACGACATTCCTAACGGAAGTTACAAGCAGTCTGTTTTTTGTCTCTTCCAAGGGAGCGCTAGCGGGCAATTTTCATTTTTGGGGTTTGGTTGCTTAATAAGTTGGTCTGCCGCTCCATACCGACCTGTTTGTCAAATTTGGGGAGTTTTGAAGCATGTTAAGGGGGTCAAATTACAGATTGGTGTTTCTGGATGTTGTTGACAAATGGCTTTCGCTTGGCATAGTATAGCTTTAACTTGCACTTTGAAGCATTTTAAGGGGGTCAAATATCAGTTCAAAGAGGCAAAAAAGGCATTTTTTGCACAAATTTAGTTTTGAAGGGGTTTTTGCCAACTTCCTGTTGATTTTCGGTATAGAAGTATTTCATTGGAAATGTAGGTCTAAGTCAGACCTACATAGAGGTTTTTGTTTCATGTCTCTACGACATTCCTAACGGAAGTTACACGCAGTCTGTTTTTTGTCTCTTCCTAGGGGGCGCTAGCGCGCAATTTTCATTTTTGGGGTTTGGTTGCTTAATAAGTTGGTCTGCCGCTCCATACCGATGTGTGTGTCAAATTTGGTGAGTTTTGAAGCATGTTAAGGGGGTCAAATTAGGGTGCGAAGGTGCGAGCGCGCCTTGGGTTGCTGTCCCCGAGCCCCACGGCAGGAGAAGCTTTGCTGCCACTATTTAATGCATTGTGAAAGTAATGCAGTTGTTGTATTGAAGTGAAAATATCAAGCTTCCTGTTGATTTTGGCCAAAGTATGTTAATTATTCAAATGTAGGTCTAAGTCAGACCTACATAGTGGTTTTTGTTTCATGTCTCTCTGACATTCCTACCGGAAGTTACACGCAGTTTTGTCTTTGTTTTCTTCCTAGGAGTAGTTTGTCTGTGTTGTATTCCTAGGGGGCGCTAGAGCACAATTTTGAGTTTTGGGGTTTGGTTTTTTCATTAGCTCGCAATTGTTGCCAGTCCTGATGTGTGTGCCAAGTTTGGTGAGTTTTGAAGCATTTTAAGGGGGTCAAATTACAGCTCAAAGAGGTAAAAATTATCTTTTTTAGGAAAATTTGCGCAGGGGATCTTTGAAGGCGCGTAAAATCAAAACCTTAAAACTTATCAAAATTTTGATCTATACTTTTAATCAGAAGGGTTCAAACTCTCTCCTGTGCGAGTTTGAAGCCGAAACGACAAACGCGCTCAGAGGAGATAACTTTTGAAGAAAGGTGACGGGTTTCCACAAAACTTTTATTTTGAAGGGGTAATTGACAACTTCCTGTTGATTTTTTCTGCAGGCTGTCAATTATTAAAATGTAGGTCTAAGTGAGACCTTCATAGAAGTTTTTGTTTCATGTCTTTCCGGCATTCCTACTGGAAGTTACAAGCAATTTTGTTTGTGTATTCTTCCTCGGAGCAGTTTTTTCTGTGTTTTATTAAAAAATTGCGCTAGAGCGCATTTTTTGATTTTTTTTTTTTTTTTTTTCATTAGAACGCAATTTCTGCCAGTCCAGATGTGTGTGCCAAGTTTGGTGAGTTTTGAAGCATTTTAAGGGGGTCAAATTACAGCTCAAAGAGGCAAAAATAGCATTTTTTTGCGAAAAATTTGCTTTGAATGGGTTTTTGCAAAATTTTTGTTGATTTTTGCCCCAGAAGGTACAATTATGAAATCTAGGTCTAAGTCAGCCCTACATAGAGGTTTTTGTTTCATGTCTCTACGACATTGCTAGCGGAAGTTACAAGCTGTCTGTTTTTTTTTTCTTCCTAGGGGGCGCTAGCGCGCAATTTTTATTTTTGGGGTTTGGTTGCTTAATAAGTTGGGAAGGCCCACCGTACCAACGTGTGTGTCAAATTTGGTGAGTTTTGAAGCATGTTCAGGGGGTCAAATTAGGGTGCGAAGGAGCGGAATAAACAATAATAATAATAAAACGCTACAGATTCAATAGGGTCCTTGCCATGGCAAAGGACATGGAGTCCTTTGCTGGCAGGGCGGACCCTAATAAAGAATAATAAAACGCAGCAGGAACAATAGGGTCCTTGCCATGGCAAAGGACATGGATGTCCTTTGCCATTGCAGGGCGGACCCTAATAATTAAAGCTGCAAGCAGCGTTGGTCGGGTCCGCCGTTGGCCGCCGCCGCCGCCGCCGTGTCCCGAGTCCCGATCTTAGTCAGACCTCCATAGAAGTTTTTGTTTCATCACTCTACGACATTCCTAACAGAATTTACAAGCAGTTTTATCAGTTTATTTTCCTAGGGGGCGCTAGAGCACAATTTTAATTTTTGGGGTTTGGTTTTTTTATTGGATGGCAATTTTCACCAGTCCTGATGTGTGTGTAAAATTTGGTGAGTTTTGAAGCATGTTAAGGGGGTCAAATTATAGATTTGCGTTTCTGGATGTTGTTGATAAATGGCTTTCGCTTGGCATTGTATAGCTTTAACTTGCACTTTGAAGCATTTTAAGGGGGTCAAATTTCAGTGCAAAGAGGCAAAAAAGGCATATTTTGCGAAAAATTTGTTTTGAAGGGGTTTTTGCCAACTTCGTGTTGATTTTAGGTATAGAAGTGTTTATTGGAAATGTAGGTCTAAGTCAGACCTACACAGAGGTTTTTGTTTCATGTCTCTACGACATTCCTAACGGAAGTTACAAGCAGTCTGTGTTTTGTCTCTTACTAGGGGGCGCTAGCGCGCAATTTTCATTTTTGGGGTTTGGTTGCTTAATAAGTTGGTCTGCCGCTCCATACCGATGTGAGTGTCAAATTTGGTGAGTTTTGAAGCATGTTAAGGGGGTCAAATTAGGGTGCGAAGGTGCGAGCACGCCTTGGGTTGCTGTCCCCGAGCCCCACGGCAGGAGAAGCCTTACTGCCACTATTTAATGCATCGTGAAAGTAATGCAGTTGTTGTATTGAAGTGAAAATATCAAGCTCCCTGTTGATTTTTGCCAAAGTATGTTAATTATTCAAATGTAGGTCTAAGTCAGACCTACATAGTGGTTTTTGTTTCATGTCTCTACGACATTCCTACCGGAAGTTACAAGCAGTTTTGTCTTTGTTTTCTTCCTAGGAGTAGTTTGTCTGTGTTGTATTCCTAGGGGGCGCTAGAGCACAATTTTGAGTTTTGGGGTTTGGTTTTTTTATCAGCTCGCAATTGTTGCCAGTCCTGATGTGTGTGCCAAGTTTGGTGAGTTTTGAAGCATTTTAAGGGGGTCAAATTACAGCTCAAAGAGGCGAAAATGACATTTTTTAGGAAACTTTGCGCAGCGGATCTTTGAAGGCGCGTAAAATCAAAACCTTAAAACTTATCAAAACTTTGATCTATACTTTTAATCAGAAGGGTTCAAACTCTCTCCTGAGCGAGTTTGAAGCCGAAACGACAAACGCGCTCAGAGGAGATAACTTTTGAAGAAAGGTGACGGGTTTTCACAAAACTTTTATTTTGAAGGGGTAATTGCCAACTTCCTGTTCATTATTTCTGCTAGCTGTCAATTACTAAAATGTAGGTCTAAGTGAGACCTACACAGAAGTTTTTGTTTCATGTCTTTCCGGCATTCTAACCCGAAGTTACAAGCAGTTTTGTCTGTGGTTTCTTCCTGGAAGCAGTTTTTTCTGTGTTTTATTGAAAAATTGCGCTAGAGCCCAATTTTGAGATTTTATTTTTTTTTTTTTCATTAGATCACAATTTCTGCCAGTCCTGATGTGTGTTCCAAGTTTGGTGAGTTTTGAAGCATGTTAAGGGGGTCAAATTGCAGCTCTAAGAGGCAAAAATAGCGTTTTTTGGCGAAAATTTTGCTTTGAAAGGGTTTTGCAAAATTTCTGTTGATTTTAGGTATAGGAGTTTCTGATGGGGAATTTAGGTCTAGGTCAGTTCTACATAGAGGATTTTGTTTCATGTCTCTACGACATTCCTACCGGAAGTTACAAGCAGTTTGGTTTTTTTTTTCGTAGGGGGCGCTAGCGCGCATTTTTCATTTTTGGGGTTTGGTTGCTTAATATGTGTTTTTGCCAAGCCTTACCGATGTGTGTGCCAAATTTGGTGAGTTTTGGAGCATGGTCAGTGGGTCAAATTAGGGTTCAAAGCTGCGGAAGAATAATAATAATTAAAGCTGCAAGCAGCGTTGGTCGGGTCCGCCGTTGGCCGCCGCCGCCGTGTCCCGAGTCCCGATCTTAGTCAGACCAACATAGAGGTCTTTGTTTCATGTCTCTACGACATTCCTAACAGAAGTTACAAGCAGTTTTGTCTGGAAAAAGGTGACGGCTTTTTACAAAACTTTTATTTTGAAGGGGTAATTGCCAACTTCCTGTTGATTTTAACTGAAAGATGCCACCTATCAAAATGTAGGTCTAAGGGAGACCTACATAGAGGTTTTTGTTTCATGTCTGTCCGACATTCCTACCAGAAGTTACAAGCAGTTTTATCCGTTTCCTCTTCCTAGGAGCAGTTTTTTCTGTGTTTCTTTCAAAAATTGCAATAGAGCGCAATTTTGAGTTTTAAGGTTTGGTTTTTTCACTAGATCACAATTTCTGCCAGTCCTGTTGTGTGTGCCAACTTTGGTGAGTTTTGAAGCATTTTAAGGGGGTCAAATTACAGCTCAAAGAGGCAAAAATAGCATTTTTTGCGTAAATGTTGCTTTGAATGAGTTTTTGCAAAATTTCTGTTGATTTTGGGTATAGACCTTTTTTATTGGAAATGTAGGTCTTAGTCAGACCTACACAGAAGTTTTTGTTTCATGTCTCTACGACATTCCTAACGGAAGTTACAAGCAGTCTGTGTTTTGTCTCTTACTAGGGGGCGCTAGCTTGCAATTTTAACTTTTGGGGTTTGATTGCTTAATAAGTTGGTCTGCCGCTCCATACCGATGTGTGTGTCAATTTTGGTGAGTTTTGAAGCATGTTAAGGGGGTCAAATTAGGGTGCGAAGGTGCGAGCGCGCCTTGGGTTGCTGTCCCCGAGCCCCACGGCAGGAGAAGCCTTGCTGCCACTATTTAATGCATTGTGAAAGTAATGCAGTTGTTGTATTGAAGTGAAAATATCAAGCTCCCTGTTGATTTTTGCCAAAGTATGTTGATTATTCAAATGTAGGTCTAAGTCAGACCTACATAGTGTTTTTTGTTTCATGTCTCTCTGACATTCCTACCGGAAGTTACAAGCAGTTTTGTCTTTGTTTTCTTCCTAGGAGTAGTTTGTCTGTGTTGTATTCCTAGGGGGCGCTAGAGCACAATTTTGAGTTTTGGGGTTTAGTTTTTTTATCAGCTCGCAATTGTTGCCAGTCCTGATGTGTGTGCCAAGTTTGGTGTGTTTTGAAGCATTTTAAGGGGGTCAAATTACAGCTCAAAGAGGCAAAAATGAAATTTTTTAGGAAACTTTGCGCAGGGGATCTTTGAAGGCGCGTAAAATCAAAACCTTAAAACTTATCACAACTTTGATCTATACTTTTAATCAGAAGGGTTCAAACTCTCTCCTGTGCGAGTTTGAAGCCGAAACGACAAACGCACTGGGAGGAGTATCGATTTGAAAAAGGTGACGGGTTTTTACAAAAACTTTTATTTTGAAGGGGTAATTGTCAACTTCCTGTTGATTTTTTCTGCTAGCTGTCAATTATTAAAATGTAGGTCTAAGTGAGACCTACATAGAAGTTTTCGTTTCATGTCCTTCCGGCATTCCTACCCGAAGTTACAAGCAGTTTTGTCCGTGGTTTCTTCCTGGAAGCAGTTTTTTCTGTGTTTTATTGAAAAATTGCGCTAGAGCGCAATTTTGAGTTTTTTTTTTTTTTTTTTTCATCAGATTGCAATTTCTGCCAGTCCTGATGTGTCTGCCAAGTTTGGTGAGTTTTGAAGTATTTTAAGGGGGTCAAATTGCAGCTCAAAGAGGCAAAAATTGCATTTTTTGTGAAAATTTGGCTTTGAATGGGTTTTTGAAAATTTTTTGTTGATTTTGGCCCCAGAAGATACAATTATGGAATTTAGGTCTAAGTCATCCCTACACAGAGGTTTTTGTTTCATGTCTCTACGACATTCCTAACGGAAGTTACAAGCAGTCTGTTTTTTGTTTCCTTTTAGGGGGCGCTAGAGCGCAATTTTCATTTTTGGGGTTTGGTTGCTTAATATGTTGTGGTGTCACGGTAGACCGACGTGTGTGTCAAGTTTGGTGAGTTTTGAAGCATGTTAAGGGGGTGATGTTGGGGCGCGACGGTGCGGAATAAAGAAAGAAAGAATAATAATAATTAAAGCTGCAAGCAGCGTTGGTCGGGTCCGCCGCCGCCGCCGCCGCCGTGTCCCGAGTCCCTATCTTAGTCAGACCTCCATAGAAGTTTTTGTTTCATCACTCTACGACATTCCTAACAGAATTTACAAGCAGTTTTATCAGTTTATTTTCCTAGGGGGCGCTAGAGCACAATTTTCATTTTTGGGGTTTGGTTTTTTTATTGGATGGCAATTTTCACCAGTCCTGATGTGTGTGTAAAATTTGGTGAGTTTTGAAGCATGTTAAGGGGGTCAAATTATAGATTTGCGTTTCTGGATGTTGTTGATAAATGGCTTTCGCTTGGCATTGTATAGCTTTAACTTGCACTTTGAAGCATTTTAAGGGGGTCAAATTTCAGTTCAAAGAGGCAAAAAAGGCATATTTTGCGAAAATTTTGTTTTGAAGGGGTTTTGCCAACTTCCTGTTGATTTTAGGTACAGAAGTGTTTATTGGAAATGTAGGTCTAAGTCAGACCTACACAGAGGTTTTTGTTTCATGTCTCTACGACATTCCTAACAGAAGTTACAAGCAGTCTGTTTTTGTTTTTTCGTAGGGGGCGCTAGCGCGCAATTTTCATTTTTGGGGTTTGGTTGCTTAATAAGTTGGTCTGCCGCTCCATACCGACGTGTTTGTCAAATTTGGGGAGTTTTGAAGCATGTTAAGGGGGTCAAATTAGGGTGCGAAGGTGCGAGCGCGCCTTGGGTTGCTGTCCCCGAGCCCCATGGTCGAAGAAGCCTTGCTGCCACTATTTAATGCATTGTGAAAGTAATGCAGTTGTTGTATTGAAGTGAAAATATCAAGCTCCCTGTTGATTTTTGCCAAAGTATGTTAATTATTCAA